>NC_047151.1:26110044-26155044 GCF_009819705.1 Hippoglossus hippoglossus | reverse complement strand
AAGGTCAGTTATGAAGCTGTGGAAAGAAAAGACAATTAGGGAGGATATGGACGAAAACACACGTTTCTCCAGAAAACAGTTGCAGCAGGAATCTCACTGGCACTTAAAGCAGAGACATAAATCCTCAAACTTTCCTCTGGAACACTTCCTGACAGATTGTGTCTCAAAAGAGAAGAAATAAAACAAAAATTCACCTTGTCCTTCGACTGTAATAGAAGCAACTTTTCATCCGTTGACAGACTGCAGCAAGTGCTGCTGGTCCACTTGAGTGATGACAGCACTTGTCCTCCATCTGTCCCTGGTGGATTTGCTGTGGTGCAGGAGTACCACGCTGTTTTGTGATGAGAGGAATAAATACTTTTACACAATACTACATGTAATACTATATGCACGTTCAGTGTTAGGGCTTTTCAAATGACTCGTATCATCTGGGATTGTTTAAGTGTCTGCTAGTTTGCAGGATTATCCAAAAAACGTCATTTATTGGAGGGACGGGGCATGAATCAAGGAAGAAGGTTTTACATCTTGAAGTGGATTTGATTAAATGAGCAAATCCAGGTTTGTTTTTTCACTTTGTTTAACATGTCTTAGCGGAGGTTTGTGGTTCCATATGAGGACTTCATACTTTGCACTCAACTGAGAGACATTCTGATTACACATTTTTAACGGACGTACTTGTAAAGTTTGAAAATGTTCACGTTGGACGTACCTTCAGAATATTTGAAATAAATGACTTTCTGCTAAATGGAGAATGGGCTTCTCTTCTTACAAGCATTTGGCTTTGAAAAGAAACGTATTCTCATTCGTCGTCTTCAAACTAAATACATCTTCTATCATCGACACTGTCAGTGTCAACGTGGATTACAGTTGGTCTTCAGCCGTGTGGACTTGTTCCCAGATGCGAAGCCGGAGTCTCTGTGAGCTGCGTAACTTTTCCTCTCGAGCTCAATCTGCCGTGACGCTTCATGATTGGATTTCTCATCCCCATTAACACCACAAGCTCCTCAAAACATTCCTGTGAGCATTAGGCCGACTTTATCTCCACACACACAGAGAATGAGCTTGTTCCCTCGAGCGGTTGAGATAACAATTTAAGTGCAGGCTGTAAAAGTAAACGTTCCCCGAGAATCATTCATCGCCTGGCACATAAATGTACAGTGGTGTGACGTGGTGAATGAATAAAGTTGAGATGAGTGCATGCATTTCTAGGGAGAATCCGAGTCTCTGTACGTCTTTGTTGCATTTACACCTGTATTTTTGGATGGATTTTAATGGCAGGTCTGAACAGTGACAGTGTTCCCTTCAGTGTACATCCGCTCTGCTTCTCCCACACTCGTCTTTTCTTTGCATTTTCTCTCGCTGTTCCTTCCTCCTTTTCCTTTAATCAAACTGTCCTCCTCCTCCTCTCTCTCTGCCGTTTGGCCTCACATCACCTCTCTCACCCTTGGTCCTCTGCGCCTCCCTCCATCACTCTTTCGTTCTCCCCTCCTCTCGGCCTCGCTGTTTGTCAGCCCAGCTCGTCAGTGACGTTATTATGTTGGCATAGATTATGCTCAGGCCAAACGCTGGCTGGATTTACTCCTCTGCCGCTGCCCTCCATTCTCCATTCTTATCCTTCCTCTCTTTCTTTACTCCTCTGAGCCTCCGCCCCCCCCCCCACCCTCCCTTCCTTCCTCTGCATCCCTCAATTCTCTCCTCTTCCAATAACTCTCTCCTTCCCGTTTCTTCAGCACTCCCAATCTTACATCATCTTCCTTCGCTCTTCTCTCCTTTTTAAACTCCTCTCTACCTGTTTAGTCACTCGCTCCTCTCTAATGACTCCAGCCTTGTCCTCATTTGCCTTTATTCTCCCTCTCTCCATCACTTTCTGCATAGTATGGCCAGATGTATGTGGACACTCAAACACATATTAGATGATTGTTAAACGTTTAATTCCAAAATCATGGGCACTTCCATATTAGCTGAGACATTTGTAGGTTTAAAAATGTGAGATCATTGTATATTTGAGGACTAGACAATATTAATATTTATATATCATTACATCATCTTATATTACACATAGGCAACCGGCTGCTTCGAGAATGTTTTCGTTCACATACTTGCTTGGGGACTACGCGTGTTTCTGGAGGATTCCAGTAGGGGGCAGACCACAGAACTCAGACTAAATATTATCGAACACTCAGGTCAGGAGACTTTGACTGAGACTAATCTTTCTGGAACCTCCAGATTTGTCTACAGTCAACATAAACAAAGATGGCGAAACTCAGGGAGATCGACATTTGGCTTAATGGACAAAACCCATCATCTGCACCTGGGACCATTTTCTATCGTGCACAGACTTAATGGTCTCTGACTTGTTTCCATTAAGTCTTGCAGGTAACACATCCACTTGGAAAATGGTACTGATCTCTGTTGCAGTGGCAATGACACATCATACAAATGTGTGTAAGTCTGTACCTGGTCACACAGCTTGTCTTCAAAGCCTCGGCTGACGATGTGTCCACTGGCTACTGCCCCGACCTTTATGTGAGTATTGCATCTTGTGTACAAGTCACGTTTATTTCTGACGACGTACACAAGCTACGCACCAAATGGACGCAGGATACGCGAATCAGCCATCTTGCTCGTAAGTATATTCCGACCCCTTGTCTTTCCTCTTTACCTACTTCTAAAACTTTAACCTTTTGTTCAGTCCAATCCCTGTGGTGTGCACTTTAAAAGTCTTTTAAAAGTTTCTCCACTCGGCCTCCTCTCTGCACCCACATCCCTCGCTCGCCTGTCCTCCCTCCTCCCTCCCTCCCTCCCTCCTCACACTCCGTGTCCCTCTCTGTTCTGACAGTGTGATCCATGGGGGCATTATCTTTCCATTATCTGTCCATCCCATAATCGTTTCCCTCACCTCGCCCGGCGTCTCTGGAGAATATTAATCAGCTCACAGACAACTCTAATCACTGCTCTGGGGCTATAACGGGAGCTGCAGTCCATCAGGCGGTAACCACACACTCGCTCGCACAAAGACACACACGCAGGAGCAGTTTCCAATTAGTCTCTCACTCTCTCTCTCTTACTCAGGGCGTTGTGTTCACATTAATCATAAAATAAAAAGCTTAGCACGTACAGATGTGGACTTTATACAAACTGATACACACAAGCACAAGGCAATTTGTCCGGTATACCCTCCAAACTTCACACAAAATATACATTCCAACAAGTCGTACATCACACAACCCTGGTGTGTGGTGTAAATCAGGCAGAGAAGCAGTTGATGACCTTTGAGATGCGTTTCCCGAACGGCTGTCATCTCTTAAGCTTTTCGTATTGTTTCAAGAGGTTTGAGAGAGCAAATAATTTACATTACACTAAGTGGTGAGCATTACTTTAAGAGATGGATGAAAACCGCTCATACATTAAAACCCCCCCTTGTGGAGGCTTTAACCACGACATGTATCTACGGAGATGTCCAGTTAAGTATAAGTTACACAGGCAGGGATGTTGTACTGGATGTTTTTCTGCCTCATATTTTGGCGCCTCTGATAATCATCTGAATAATAATCTGAACATCCTTTCTATGTCTAAGATAAACACACCCAGCATCTTCCATTTTTCTGTATCCGAGTGGAGGGTGTGTCACATCTTGTAAAATCCTTACGCGTTAAATTGGTAATTTCAGGCTTCATAAATAAACCTGACTTGACTTGACTTGATAACACAGCGAGTCGCAGGATGTTCAGTCTCCAGACGGTTCCAGGGACATCACAGCATGTTTTATTGCACTTTTATTGCTTTTATCCCAGTGTTTTTTTTTGTTACTGTGCCAAGATCTCAGTCTCATTGAGAGTATTTGGGATGAAGTGCTGTCTTGGCTCTAGAGAGTAAAGACTGTGCAGCCAATGTGACGGCCAATTTATAGCAACTGCACAATCCACGCATCAGAGCAGCAAGGATCACGCCGTAAAAAGTTTAATGATATGAAGTTATGGAGGTTGTTGGTGGGAGGAGAGAGAAAAAGTGTCGGAGGACACATATCTTTTGGTCAAGCTGGTTGGAGACGGATGTAATGGAAGGGGACAGGAGGGGCAGGAGGAGACTATAAGGGAGGACAGTTCATCAGCTACGTGTCAGAGGTGATGAAGGTGCAGCTGAGGCCTCGCTCCCAAATGTAAGTTAACAACTGAACTGGATCTTGTATTCAACATCTCGACAAAAGTAAACTCTTTTGAAGGCCGAATGAGAGTCTAGAAAAATGTTCACTCTAAAAATACTAATTAGGAATGATTTGTGTTATGGCATTATATTCTAATATTCAATGTCATTTTGGGGGTATTATGATCTTTTTTCTATCCATCCATTCATTTTCCTCAGCTGATCTGAGATCTGGTCGTGGGGCAGAAGGCAAATCAGGAAGTTCCAGACATCCCTCACCCGGCTGTGCTTTCCAGGGATCCCAAGGCGTTTCCAGACCAGATAGGATATGTAGTGACTTCTGAGTAAACTTTAGGTTCTCCTCCCAGTTGGGGCGTGCCGGGTACACCTCCAATGGAAGGCTCCCAGCATGCATCCTGACAAGATGCCCGAACCACCTGAACTGGCTCCTTGAGGTGAAGGAGCAGCGACTCGACTTCCTCCTTCTTTCAGACACTTCACCACAACAGTCCTGTAAAACGCCCACATTACTGCTAACGACACACCGACCTGCTCGTCCATCTTCACCTGACACGTGAACAAAGCTACTTCAACTCCTCTTTTCATTTTCCAGACAGCGGGTGCCTCAATGTGTACGTACATGCTGTATCCCACTGAATCACGCAGCCAATTTCATCCCATAAATCCTTCTGCAGCACATAACTGAAGCACAACTGAATCCAAATGGCAGAAGGACAAAAGGGGCAGAAGATGAAAGAATAAAATGTCCCCCACCTCCCAACAGACCTCTTTTCTTCGCAGAATGAGGTTGATTATGAATGGCTGCCCCGGGGAGGATGAGAGTAGAGGAGGAGGAGAGCAGAGAAGAGGAGGAGAGAAGGGAGGGATGAAAAGAGGAAGATCAGAGGCTGAGGAATGTTCGCCATGGGGGTGCACGAGGACTAAACACACATCAGGCCATGAACGTCCACATGCATGAGCCTGCACATATGTACCTGTGCGCAGGCATGAAAAAGGAGTGATGCAATTATACGGAATAATGTGCATGCAACTGCACAAACTGGCAAATGCACAACGACTGACACACAATGTCCACATTGCTACACAAGTCATGTCACGATGTCGAATGCAGAGACGTCTTGAAATCCCCAAATTCTGAGAGAGGTGGAAGACAAGTCAGGGAGGGTGTAGCGTAGCGTGAGCCTGGATTTTATAGAAAGATAAGGGATGAGGGTTTGCATGAGGAAGTATGTGTGTGTGTGTGTGTGTGTGCTTGTGTTTGTGTGTGTTTGTGTGTGTGCGAGATAGGCAATAAATCCCAAGGGGGACAGCAGCAGACACAGCTGTTTCACACCCGTCCAGATGTCAGAGGAGAAGGAGAGACGGAGCAGCATAGAGGGGGAGAGGGACATGCACAGACCCATACTGTACACATCAAAGTACAGCAACACACACACACAGACACACACCTACACACTACAGATGGCGTTTGGACTCATTGAGAGCATCAGAAAAACACTTTGAACTCGGTGAACAGGCTCCTCTTCCACACCGCCGTTGAAGTGTTGGAGCCGCAGACCCAGGCTGTGACCCACAGAAGCTGCTCTGACGGAGCTCTGGATTCTCGGCCTCGGTCACAGCAGCAGCTCGGCTTTCATCCAGTTTCACACAATAATCTGCAAAATATTGAATAATGAAGGTTGAAATTGTGACGTCTAAAGAATCAATAATGAGTCCATCTGCGTTTAACTGCACATTTTAGAGCTCACGGAGCGGAGAGTGCTTTGGTTTCCCCCGTAGCTGTTGGTCGCTTTCCTCAGGTAGAGAAAAATGGTGATACTGAGGAAAATCGGGTTAATGTGTGGATATGGCTCCAGATGTAGAGTGGGTCATCGACTAATCGGAGAAGTCTGAGGTTCGATTCCTGCCACTTCCACTGACAAGATTTCGTGTGCTGGGCTCCGTTTCTAGTCAATCACAAATGGAAATTGTGCTCGGCCCCCACAGGCTAGTTCGTCATCTATAGCCAATGGGCTTTGAGACTGTTTCGTCATATACATGCATACCAATATATGTTCATTGAGAAGTAGCAAACCACTTGCACAGTCTGAAAACAAGAATAGTTTTAAAAAGACAAGTTAGCTCAAAGGGCAAAGTGTGAATAAACAAACTGTGACTGCCATCTGACATGTTTTTGGTGATTTAACGTTTTGCAGCTTCAGTATTTGTCCGCTGTAACTCGCCTCATTTGCAGTGAGGTGCAGCCCTTTCATCCCCCACTGTGTCGTTTGTGAAGCTCAACTGCAGCCGAGGAAGAAGCAGTAAAGCGTGTTTGGATCGGGAGCCTGATTGATCTGCCCGCAGGCGGCTCTCAGTGGGAGGTGTCGGCAGCGCCTGCCAGCCGCGCCACATTTCATCTGGCTGCGCCTGAAGAGAGTCGGACCACGGACACAGGTCGGACTGACCTCAGTTCACTCAGCGGCAGCCGCTCGCTTTCCTGTGTCATGTTTCACTCTTCAACTCAAGTTGCTCAAAAGGGTATTTCCTCAACTTTAAGTAATAGGTCGATAAAGCTGTCGGAAACAAATCCGTTGCTTTTTATCTGAGTCCAAAATACATGTTGAGAGATGAATTGATGGTATCAGGAAAAGGTATAATTATACTTTTTGGCATTCTGGGTTAAGATTTTTATAACCCAGAGTAAGACGATTAAACAATTTGAATAAATCAGTTCATGAGGAGGATGTTCTGGTTTTAACTTTCTGTGTGTGCTGGGCCTTCGTCTGTTTAAAGTGGTACAAAGATGTGATGGCTGTGGCTTGTGAGTGAAAGACGATCGTTCTCCCATCAAGTGGCCGATAGAGGACGAATGCACTTTGGCTCACATCTCCCCCCCCCACACACACACACATACACACACACACACACACACACACACACACACACACACTGAGAGCATCACTGAGGAAGGACTGTATCTGTTTCCCTCTTCAGGATGTTGTGAAAGTGAAAGTGGAGCCGTTTGCTGTCTTTCATACGGGTGCGCACACACACACACACACACACACACACACACACACACACACACCAGCATGTCGAGCCTGCATCTGTCACCTCTTTAAGTGGAAATCTAAAAGTGGTGCAAGCGCAGCTGTATGAAGACGCTTGAGGCAAAAGACAAAACACAAAACACGCATGAAGGTCATGGAGGAGTGTGATAACTGACACTTTTGTCTCTTCTTGTGCCGACAGCCACTGGGCCGCCACAGGATCTCGTGTGAGGCCACGTCAGGCGCTGAAGAAAACCTTTCTGCAGCTAACTTCAGCCACTGGTGTTTTGCATTGATTGTATATATTGATTAAAAATCATATGACTTACCATTTACCACTAGTTGTACCATGAATAAAAATCAATCAATCAATCAATCTATTAAATTTCTTTCTACAGTACTTAACATAAGAGCAGTATGCAAACGTCAAGGGGCACCTCACCACTATATGTACCTCCACCACCTTCACTCCATCCTGCGCTCTGATTGGCTGTAGTTGTCGCAGATACTCCTCGATATTTAGCCCACAAAAAGACACGATCTGCAGCATGTCGGTGAGCTTCACGAATCACGGATTTGAAGAGTTTACACATAGCGATTGATGCTTTTGTCTTCAACTTCCCGAACTCATCAAAAATAAAATCTTGTTCTATGAACTAGACCCTACTTCTCCGGTTTATTCCTCCAGCAGATCAGGCTGTTCGCCGATGATACGATTATTTACATGAACAAATATTTTGACGTCTACCTCGATAAAGGGAACAGGGTCAACGGACAGGTGTTCAGGTCACCAATTGGCAATGTAGTCTACCATTGTATGATATGAAAAATCAAAGCAACAAGCAAAATCACGTATTTATATGTTTTAATTCTTGGTATTGGTTTCCTGTTAAGAGGTTTTTATCTATAAACAGCTGTAGGTTGGGTCTGTATCAGATAAATTGACCATATTATAGGATTAGTCTGATGTGGGACAGTTTCCACACCAAAGAGCTGCATCACAGCCTGATAGAAGACGCTGGATTCAGCTGTGTCACTGTGAGACAAACCACAGAAACCAATTCAAACACACCACGGTCGGGGGGGGCACTGATACGCAACCGCCCCAAACAACACTGGAGGTGTGAGTCCTTCAGTAGTTTATCCACACAAGGCCCATCAAGGGCAGCAGCTCTTTGTTTGTGCAGAACCCTAATTACAGTTTGGACCGTGATGAAAAAGCTTCCGCTCTGACATCAAACACAAAGTCAGTGAAGTACAAAGGCTTTCATTTTTCCTTTTGTTTCGGATGCCAGCGCAGCAGAAGCACCAGAGCAGCGTGGAGGAAATGACGGGAAGATAACGGGATTCGGAACGAGGGGAAAGAGAATTGGACGAAGACAATAGGGGAGACAAAAATGGTCCAGCGACACAAGAAGACAGACAAGAATGAACGAGAAATGGAAACATGATAAGAATGATGGATGTAGAGAGAGAGGGGGGGGGGGGGGAGCTGCACATACACATCAGACGAGTGGAAATGTCATTACGAGATGAAAGAGATCAGGAAAAAATCACAAAGTTAATTTACAAACTTTCGAGAACGGGCACTTCCAGTTTCCCCTTCACCAGAAAGTCGATGTGCGTAAATCTGAGGGACTTTTCCTGATTGTTTTCCTTTCTCTGTCACTTCAGGTTAACAATGGTCTATTCTGTGTTTCACTGGAGACGTGACACACCCACACACATGTCGGCCCATTGTTCCCAGTCTGCCTGTGTGTGTGTGTGTGTGTGTGTGTGTGTGTGTGTGTGTGTGTGTGTGTGTGTGTGTGTGTGTGTGTGTGTGTGTGTGTGTGTTGGATATTTCTGGTTTATTCTGATGACAGTGATGTGATGTGATGATGATAACAGTTTATTCTTGTGCACGTATGTGTGAGACGGAGAAATTTGGCGTGTGGACGTGTGTTCCTGTTTGTCAGTTGTCAGTTTACACTTCAGATCCTGTGAAGGTGAGGATGTGTGTGTGTGTGTGTGTGTGTGTGTGTGTGTGTGTGTGTGTGTGTGTGTGTGTGTGTGTGTGTGTGTGTGTGTGTGTGTGTGTGTGTTTATGGGTGTCTGTGTGTTTATGGGTGTCTGTGTGTATACTGTACGTGTTTCTTTCGTCTGTTTTGTCTCCACAAACATTTAAAGGGTGAAATAAAGGTCGACAAACGTTTGTCTCGTTGCTGAACTTTAACCGATATTTTCCTTCCTACACCTCGTCCATTTACGACAAATATAAAAACTTATGAATACATTTTAACAAGCCATAAAAATCTATTTACCAATAATTCATGAGATTAACTTTGATTAATTTCTGTCCAAGTTCTAATGGAGGTTGAGGACGACTCCAGTGGACACGTTGCCAGCGAATCACAGGACGGATCCAGAGACAAGCAACCAACATTCACACCTAAAAATCGACCTCATCCCACAAACGTCTCAAATATCTGGAGAACCGTTCTACACTCACCAAGTGTATTATTAACTGAAAGTGTTGAGTTTGGTGCGATTTGGACATGTGGCAGGTTCAATATTAACAAAAACTTAACTTAAGATGAACAGCTGAGCAGGAAAAGGTTTGAAATTAGGTTTGAAGATTCTGTCGACTACTTAACATATGAAAACATCACAGCAGTTCAGGGAATCATTCAAACTTGTACCACATTATTAACCACACACACTGAACAATAACAAAGCAAATTCAGTTTGGTTTCATGAAAAGAATTCAGTACAAAATCTTCACTTCACATAAACCAGGTAGGATGAACACAGTGTTTTCTAACTTCACTCTGCACCATAGACCGTTTGTAAAAAGCTCTGCACACTAACAATAGAAAGTGACAGTGTATTGAAGAAGTGTTTGAGGACGACTTACTAATGAGGGTAACTTACTAACTTACTAATTCTGAAGTGGCTCCGTCCACACGGGACAAGCAGACAGGTTTAGAACGAAGCAGTTGCAGAGGTCAAACAGAGACGAGTACAAAATCTGGAAAATCCCGTCCAACATGTTTGCAAAGAGAGTCGATTCAAGTTTAAAACATTTTACAACATCTTTCAGCATCTTGACCCTTATGTTCATGCTATTCAAATAAAAAGCAAAGAATAAGACTTATTTGTGGAAATGAAAGTGAAGATGAATGATGGTAAACGCAGCAACATCCTCTTTCCCGGGAGGAACCAGGTTGGTTTATGTGGAGAACTAAAAATGACCAAAACCTAATTTGCTCTTGGAATTTATTACATCACAGAGTTTATGCAGAATTTTTCATTGTACCACTAAATAGAAAAGTCTTCAAGTGCTTCTCCTGGATTTTAGACTCCGTAATGTTAAAGTTAATCTTTGATCGTTTTCTAAAAAAAATCCCCACAAACTCCATCGCTCACGCACTCGTCACATCCCAACACACACAGAATAAACCATTCTCCAGGCTTATAGTAATCCAGCAACACAGATTTATTACTGTAAATCTCCTGTTTTTATCATTGTCAACATCAAAAGTCTCTTTCTTCTTGTTTTTCTAACGTCCTCCTCTTCTCGACCTCTCACTTTGTTTCCTCCTCGTGATTCCTCCACCCACCTGTCTCAGGCCCTCACCAACTTTTAGAGATTTAAGATCTGTGCAGCGACAAACACACACACACACACACACACACACACACACACACACACACACACACACACACACACACAGACACACACACACACACACACACAGTATCCTCACACCAACGTCTCAGGCCAAGTTCTTGACAACAGACTCCCAGAAGTCTCCTCCACAGCTTCATAATTGACCTTCTGTGTGTGTCTGGCCATCTGTGTGACTCCACTCGTCCTGTTTGAACATTTTCACTGTGACTCCAGCTCAACTTATTTTCTTTGCCCTCTCTCTCTCTCTCTCTCTCTCTCTCTCTCTCTCTCTCTCTCTCTCTCTCTCTCTCTCCCTCCTTCTTCTCTCTCTGCCCATCCCTTCAAGCCCCGCAGGCCTAAACGGAGATGACAGTATATCGATCAGTTTCTCCTCCTCCTCCTCCTCCTCCTCCTCCTCTCCTGTGAGATGGAAAATGTACTGCAGTATCCTGCAGGTTTACCCGGTCGTGCTCCTGCTCTGACTGCAATACGGCATCAATCATATGGATGTTTCTTTTTTCATTTTGGCGTAAAATAAGGCTCCGATCCAAAAAACTAAGGGGATCCAAACTTTAAAAATAATTATATTTGGGTATTTTACTACAAATTCAACATTATAAGCAGCAAGGAAGAAAGCAAGTGTTATTTACCACGTGTTGTAATATTCTAACTGGATTTACAAACTACTGGAAACAGAAATGAAGCAGCACAGAGGGCGATTTTATTTTCATGTCCCAGAACCTAATCAACAGGAAGCTGCTAATGGTGATGATGATGATGATGATGATGATGGTGATGATGATGATGATGATGACCTTGATCATCAGGACTACGATGGTGAAATGTGAAATGTGTCTCTGCAGCACAGAGCCAGACTGACCCCTGGTAACGAGCAGATCAACAGCACCGCTCGGTGGTGATCATGGGGAAGGATTTAAACACAGGATTCACACACACACTCTCATTAAAGATTATTAATAAATCATGACCACACACACACACACACACACAGACATTTGGGTTCTGCCAGAGTCGGTGATTAGTGATCTCATATTCACGGCTCGATCATGAATGACTCAGCATCTCAGACTCGACCTCGATGTGAGGCTGTGATCATACGAAATGGAAAATCAATTAGGAGAATTGATGAATCCAGGACTAACATGTAAATTCTATCGACTTTCACTTGTAATTAATTCCATCAAACTAAGTTCAGGACAATTGTGTTTATCATTCATTGATTGTTCATCGATCAGGTGATCATGCATTCAAATGTTTACAATTAAGTGTTGCATCTCCCTACATAAGGTCAAAGGTTCAGTGTGTAAGATTTAGGTGAAAAGGATCGATTGGCAGAAATTTAATACAAAATAATCACAGTGATGTTTTCACTAGTGTGTTTCAGTGTATAAATAGTTTTTTGTGTCTACCCTACAATGGGCCCTTTATATTTAAATACTTTATATTTATATACTTTATATTTACATAGGGATAGGTCTTATACGGAGTCCACCATGGCTGAGGATGTTGCACCTTGTTCAGCCCTATGAGACAAATTGTGATTTATGAATATGGGCTTTAGAAATAAAATTTGATTGATTGAGTTACAGTCACTGGTGGAATGTAAGAAAGTACATTAACTTAGTTACTTACACTTTTCATATTATTCAAAAGTAATCAGTGACTGAAGTGAATTAGTCCGATCCAATCAGAGCGCTCAGGTAAGATTAGACCCCGCCTCCTGCATCATCATCGTCATCATCATCACTGGTGAAGAAACAGCAGAATCACAGACACATGATGATGTAGTAGATCGCTGCATTAGGGAATAGGATACACTCTGCAAGTACTTCATTACTATACTTTAAGTGTATTCAAAAGCAAGTACTTACTATGTTTGAGTACTTCCACCACCACGTCTTTTTGTTTTCTATCTTCAACTACAATCAAATATTTATTCTCTTCTTAAAATATGATGGAGAACTATTTATTACTTCAAGCAGTTAAACAGCACCTCCTTGTGTTATCACATGAAAATATCAAGCTATAGTGAAGTCAAGGTTATGACTGAGCTCTAATATCACCAGTGTGTCTCAAATGTTAGAGGCTCTCCCATGTTTTGAAGTCTGTCTGGAGTGTGTGCACCGTGTGTGTGTGTGTGTGTGTGTGTGTGTGTGTGTGTGTGTGTGTGTGTGTGTGTGTGTGTGTGTGTGTGTGTGTGTGTGTGTGTGTGTGTGTGTGTGTTCTACATGACAGATCTCTACATGATCATAAATGAGGATGAGGAGGATGAATGTCTGGCGACTGGAATAGAATGAGATGAAGATGGATTGAACTCATCACCAAAGACCAGGAGCAGACAGACGGATCCATCTCTCACCAGCCCGTTTGTGTGTGTGTGTGTGTGTGTGTGTGTGTGTGTGTGTGTGTGTGTGTGTGTGTGTGTGTGTGTGTGTGTGTGTGTGTGTGTGTGTGGTCATACTGTACACGTCCAAATGTAGACACCAGAAACAGATGTAAACACAAACATTGTCACATCATCGTATTTATCTTCATCTGTCCCGATGTCAGAGGTTCTTCATCACTGTCTCTCGGCAGCAGAGGAACACAACAACACTGAGCTGCTCACATGTGACCTGTGAAGCCTCGGCATCTTTAAAACTTATAAACTGAACCACACGCGTCAACTGAAGCAATTAGCAGCAACAATTAGACCCTGTGCTGCCCGATGACTCTGCAGTACCTCACAGAGACCAACGAGGGGCAGCACTTCACAGCACAACTGATTTATGAGGCGCTCGATGCAGAAACAAGAGGGGGTGATTCATGTCAAATTATGTATTGTAATTTGTCAAATCAATCAATCAATCAATCAATCTATCAATCAATCAATCAATCAATCAATCAATCAATCAATCAATCTATCTATCTATCTATCTATCTATCTATCTATCTATCTCTCTCGCCCAATTTGGTGCAGCCTGATTGAATTTGATGACTGTTGAGCCTATTGTTGGTGTTTGAGTTGCCTCTGTCATTAACTGAGGTCATTCGGTACAGTTTTGCTTTTTAGATGCATCCAGACAACAGCCTGAACAACACAACCTGGATTATTTGCAGCCTGGTCAGATCTTGAAGGAAGGAATCAGGGACCAGTGACCAGCAGATTTAAAATGCGACTCATTAGCGTCCTCCCTCTCTGGTAAACTGCCACGTCCGTCTCCACTTCACTAATTCACATCCTCCAACTTTTTCTACGGTCACAAACTCTGTGACCGCAGTCACCCCCCACTCACCTGGTCCCTCACACCTACGCTCACCTGTTCCCCTGAACCAGCTCCCTGGTGCTCACACCGGCACTTGTGCCTCATATTCATGACTTTCACTCACCCTCTGTCAGACTGTCTATCATGCATTTCCTTATTTCCCCCTGCAGACTCCCGGACGTACTTTTGGGGGATTTTTGCCCTTTTTTCTGACTCCTTCCACCTCTGACTACTCTCCTGTCACTAACTCCTAATCCTTTGCCCTTTGCCCTTTGCCCTTTGCCTGTTCCTTCTTAAGCAAATATGAACCATGACATTCCATCGTTTGCTTCTCTGAGTCATGCCTTCAGCTGTTTGCTGAGCTGTGACCACACAGTTTTCTTTCCAAGTGAAACCGGCTTTAAATCCAGTCCCAAATTGAGATAACATCACCAGGGTTATTTTCCTCAGACTTTAGCGAGCGGCTCCAGAACAACAGAGGACTATAAAGATTTTTTTTGATAAAATGTAAACCTAAAAGCACGTCTTTTCAACATAGTTTATTCTGTAAAATAAAAGCTTTCTCATCTGTTCCTATCAGCAAACGCAGATGGAAGTACAAGCCTGTGAAAGGCTGATATCCTCAGATGTTATCGGCCGGTAGAAATATCAGTGGAGCTCTGTTGGTACGTGTCCAACAAATGTTTAGCCCACCTTCTATGAAAAGGTCTAAAAAAAAACATTTTCAAAAGCTACATAACTCAAACTAATGGTGGGGTTTACCTTATCAGGGAACTTTAAATGGATATCCTCCTCAGTGCAGAAGCCCCTCCAAAAGCAATTTGGATCGTAGAATAATGTGATTTTGAAAAAAAAGCAATCTCCCGACACAACTGCAGTGAGAAACAGCCACAGCGGCAGCGGTAACTTATCGTGATGTGATTTAGCTGCGGCTCGTTCTATTCCGAGTGGGTACCTGCTGTAAATGGAAAAGTTTGATTCCAGTAAGGGGAAGATTTAAAATACTGGAGTTGTCAAATGAGAGAAAAAAACAAGGGAGAGCGAAGAGGAGAAGGTGAGAGGAAGGTCGGGAATGTAAAGGAGGAAACGGGAGGGGGGGGAGGGGGGAGGAAATAAAACACATGTTGGTAAATTCAGGTCGAGGCCCTCACATCTGTTTATTTCACTCAGGGAGGTGAACAAGCGCAGATTCAACTATTTCAGTCTCTCTGACATAAACCAGTGTTACGTCCCAACAGAGATGTTCTCTCGCTGACCCCCCCCCCCCTCCCTCCCTCTCCTTACCTCACCTGTGGTGGTTGAAAAGAAGATTCACGACTCTTTAGGGTATCGCAAAAAAAACCTGATGCCAGTTACTGTGGTAACTGGAGGAGGGTATTTTTAGCCACGCCAGCAGCTCCGCTCTGTGGATGGATATCAGTCTGTGGCTCCACTGCGTTTGGTCCACATTGAAATATCTCAACAACTACACAACGGATCACTGTGGAATTTTGTATTCATGGTGGTCATGAGGATGAATCCTAATTACCCCTGCTGTAGCGCCACCATGAGGTTTACTTTTGTGGCTTTGAGAGAAATATTTTCCACCCCTCTGTGCTGTGATGTCTTTCACACAATAAACCCACCTGTCACAAGACAACTGTTGTGGTAAAGCAGAAGCAGCTACACCTCGTCATGTGGTCCACGGGCTGCAACATGCGATGTTAGCCATCCTCACAAGCTGCAAGCAAATACTAAGCCCACTGAGAGCGTGCTGGCAATGAAAACCATCTACATAACCCTAACCCTCCACTGGCTAGAATCCCAATCCTCCTCACTGGTGATCCTCTTCTATCCTGAGTTCTGATAATAACTTCCGACATTTTCCCAGAGACACATTCTGAGTTTTCAGTGTCCCACACTGTCAGTGATGAGCTCAGGTTGACAGCTGTCAGTGCACCAGTCAGTTACCAGCAGCCATCGTTCATCCTTTGAGGTTCTGGGTCCAAAAGTGCTATATTAGCAGCTAATGTTCTGATATTGAGATTAGATTATACCTGTTAAAGGTTCAGGGTGTAGAATTTAGTGACATCTAGTGGTGAAGTGTCATGTTGCAGCTGAATGAAAGAGAACCTGTGGAAACCTACTATTGTCATAAAAACTCAAAAGGTGTTTAGTTTGTCCAGTCTGGGCTACTGTAAAAAACATGGCTGCCCCCGTAGAAAGGACCCGCTCCTGATGTAAATATAAAGAATTTAAATATAAAGGCTCATTCTAGGGTAAAGAAAACAACAATTCGTACAGTTTAGATTATTAAACACTAGTAAAAACATAACTAGTAATATTTTATATTTATTTCCTGCCAATAGATGCTTTCACCTAAATCAACACTGGACCTTTAAAAGGAAAGTTTCCCTTGTCACTGTTGCCAAAAGTTTGGTAATGAGGAAATGTTGGGTCACGCTGGGGGAATTATATTCTGAAGAGTTCATGCTGGAGCTGCTCTGTATAAAAAGTGCCCTGAGAAAACTATGATTTGATGCTATTTAAATAAAACTGAATGGACAGATATGCAACATTTTTAAATGTCTCAGACTTCTGCTGATACATTAAATAAACCGATAATAAGCGGATTCTGCTCAGATTAGCTAACATAAAGTTATAATATATACTCTAATTAAAAATGTCAAATTCAATTTCAATCCCTCACTTACCCTGTGTTTCGTCTGTTCACGGTACATGGCTGGTTCACAGGCTGACATGACTTCGGTCCTAATTCATTACGAGCTTAATTAGACGTACAACAGGCCGTCGTGGCAGCAAAGAGGAACGTTGATAATTAGATTCTGGACAAAGGTTGACGAGCGAACAAGCTCCTTAGATGGAGAGGCTGAGGATGAGTGACAGAGAGACACAGAGCCTGAAAGGGACAGAACGTCAAACTCACTCACTGGGTCTGACTGACGGATAAATACAGACACACAAGAAAATCATGGAGTGATGATGCAGTCACCCTCACTTCACCCAACTATAATCATATCGTCAGATTCTAAGAAAATCTGCCTTGTGGCCTATTATTGTAACTATGAACTTTACTGTTTACTCTCATAACACATTGCTGAAGCAAACAACGGGATCTCTACTAATTTTGGTGTTGAGACCAGTGATGGTTTTCACTATGTGAAAAAGTGATGATCAATGCTTTGTGAAGTTCCATCACCACTGATGAGTAGTAACTTCACAAAGCATTAAACTACAGAAGCTTCATCACTTATCTGGGTCCTCTGGAAACACTTCTGGGGTTTGCACGTGTATTTGCATGTGTTGAGCTCTCAGCCACCGTACGATCAGTTTTAAGATTCCCTGGATGAAAGCATCAGATAAATGTAAGTGGCGAACATGACAGCAGGTCAGGGCCGTGATGGGCCACAACCTTTATCACCACAAATATGAGGCAGTGACTGAAAACAATCACGAGGCTTCATAACCAAAAGAAAAGGTGATTGTGCTCAACGAGGCATCACTGACATCTGCACCACAAAGAACCGCAGCGTTCACTTCACTGCGCCAATGTCACTGGAATTCTCATCTGCTCTTTAACAGTGAAAAAGCCAAATCGATCTAATTGGAGTCATATATAAATAAAGTTATCACAGAGACAAACGGGTTTATCAAGGACATGTCCCTAAATACCTGTAACTGCCCCTGTACTGATGTGATTTACACTTGGATAAATCAAAGTGTGTGTGTGTGTGTGTGTGTGTGTGTGTGTGTGTGTGTGTGTGTGTGTGTGTGTGTGTGTGTGTGTGTGATCACTTGAGTGTGTTTTACTAAAGTGTCTGTGGTTTTATCAGGGATTAAGTTTTGTGTTTCTGATCCTTTAAACCCACAAACATCAATATAATCTCACAGTTCTTGCACAGATCCTCTCTGTGAGAGTGAATATCAGAACAGTGCTGAGCTTCACAGGAGCAGATGATCAACAAAAAACCCATTAACACCTAAAAAATACACAATTTACACCCACATGTGTCCAGGGAGCACATTTGTATTTTAAGATACTGTTAAAAAAAAAAAACTGTTTTTAGGACAATGGTCTAAAATAAGTTGCATTTCTCCCAAAACTGGCAATTAAATATATTTTCTCATTATGAAGAAGCAGATAAAGATTTGAAGTCAAAATTCAAAACGTATTTCCATAAAAATGCTTACTCCTCAAGAAAGGAACAAAACAAGCACATGAATACTGAATCGAATGAAGGCGCTTACGCTTAAGTACGAGCGAGTTCCAGTCACCTCCGGTGCGATAAGCAACTTTTAAAGATGCATAACTTCCTGTCTGGGAGAGGTTGTTGAACGGGAATATGAGGGGAATAATTTTGCATTAGAGATGAGGGGAAAAACTGTCCTGCCAGCAAAGGCAATATCTGAATGTCCCGAGGCGAGTGTGAATGAAAAGCAGACACATTGGACAAAATGTGAGCGTGAGACAAAGACGTGGAGGACAAAAACAAACAGAAAATCCAAGCACGTGTTCCCAAAAGCATCTCAGGTCCAGTCTGGCAGGAAGTGATAAGTTAATATGTTCTGTGCCCACAAAGAGACAAAGTGGAGGAAACCCTGGTGTAAATTCTGTGCAAATGCCAAAAAAATAACATCTCCATTTTAGGCTATGACATATTAGAAAGTAGTGAAAAAACCATGTCCATCATCAACCTGAATCCAGAGGTGATGTCTTCATATTGTTTTTGTTTGTGGGACCGACTGTCCAGAGATTCAGTTTTCATGGATGTACAAATCCTGCAGATCTTCACATTTAAGAGCGAGCAACCAGCAAATATGAATATTTAACTCTCTCCCTCTTTCTTCTCCTCTTTCTCATCTTTCCATCCACCTCTCACTTCTCTTCTCCCACCCCAACAGGTGGAGGTATGGACGCCCACACAGAGTCCGGTTCTGTTCGAGGTTTCTTCAGATTTTCTCTCCACCGTCGCCAAGTATTTGTCCATTGTGGAAATTGTTGAGTTTCTCTACAACATTAAAACTTAATAATATTTGGCGGAACTTGCCACCATCTCTAATAAGTGCAGAACCGTTCATCTTATCGGCTTCACGCTCATCGTGTGTTGTTGAGGGACAGAGGAAGTGCAGTGTTGAATTTGGTGCGATTTGGATTTGGCAAAAATTCTATATTATAAACTTAGAATAAACTTGAATACACAGAATCAACATACACTGAATGTGAACAGCTTTTTATTAACAAGAGAAAAGTTTCAGTATAAAAGTAGCTTCAAGCTGAGTCAGAAAACCTCTGACCTGTTTGAAGTAATATAATTTTTTTACATATTCAATTTTCTGTACTCGGAGATATTTTCTCCAGGCTGAGCCGAGACTCCCGGGTTGGTTTTAAATCTACAACAAGCTCGGTGCTGCTCAGCTTCTCCAGAGTAAGAACAAATCTTAAGCTTGTAAAATGTGAAGATGTCATTAAATTAGTAGAAATGTGAAATGTAAAGGACGTTAACTCTCAGTAAGTGTCAAACAGTTTCTCTACCTCCATGGAATGAACCTCAGTTCTTCTCTCTCAGGCCTCGGTGTTGTAAACAGAGAGGTCAGAGGTCATGGTCACATGCAGTTCCCATGGAAACTGATTGACAGGTCTCTTGTCATTGACCTGCTGAACGCAGCTCTCCTTGATCATCAGCTGGACGTCCTCGTCGTCCAGGATGCGGATGAGGTCGCCCTCGGGGTCTCGGTAGTTCACGGCGATGTCGTCCTCCTTGAAGACGTTTCTGAGGGAGACGCAGAGAAGAAAAGTCACACTTCAGAAAGTTTAAACCTCAGATATGTTTCACTTTTTACTTTGACCTGTTTAAAAGTATGACATCACAGCTGAGATTTAAACCTGACCAATCAAACCAAGACTAAAGCTTTTCTCAGAGACAGAGTCCACGCAGTAGCGATCGGGGGAGGAGCCGCAGTAGCGCTCAACTTATTGTGAGTCAGTCTCAGCTGTCAATCACGATGTTTCATAATGCTTTTATATCATCAAATAATGAATTAAAACCCAAATTATCAGAAACTTTCTGGTTTGGTCCATGTCCCATCCACTAACATGGAGGAGGTGGTTATGACCTATACAGCAGACAGAGGGCCACTGAGACCCTTTGGCTTCACTTTCTGGGAGCTGTCATGTCGTCCATCTTTAAATACAGTTAATGTTTGACATCGACATTAAAATGAAGTGATGCACCACAGTTCCAGTGAAGTTACTGCTGCCACTCGGCCTCCTCGTCTTTTTATTACAGTTTTATGTCGGATCACAGTAAATGTGAAAGTAAAAAGTCCAGCACCACCTTCTCTAACGTGACTGTAACGCTTGTGTCCAGGAAGTCGTACGTGACCCCCCCCCCCCCCCACAGAAGAAGAAAGAAATGGAGAGTTTTATGAGGGTTGTTCTCTCTTTGCTTCCTGGAGGCACAACATGATGAAGTATTAAATCTGATGAAGGACAAGCGCAGGAATATTTAAACCCTCCCTGCCCCGAGCAATGAAAGGACACGGGAAGGACGCAGAGATCTGACTTATCACATAAAAGTCACGTTCTCGTCGTAGTGAAATCTCCACAAAGTACTGCACGATGAACTGTGAACGATGTGGTGACTATATATGATCAAATACCATAAGAGCAGCAGTGTGGTGACGATGACAGGATAGAAAATAAGTAATTATCAAAAGATGATCGATATCAATTAACTAGTTTTATTCTACAGTACAGGTCAGCAGCATCTGTAGTTGCTTCACCCTTTCCTCACCGATTCTTCTCCTCTTCCTCTTTCTTGTTTCACGCAGCACAACCCCCCCGATTCTCATCATCCTCCCCTTCCCTTTATCAGTACCAAGCCATTTTAAAACTCAGGACCAGGGTCTCATCCATCCTTCTCCAGGGCACAACGAGCCCGAACGCAGAAAAACAATAATGAACAGATAAGCGGTGGAAATGAACTGATTATGAATGGGGAGGACTAATCATCACAGCGCTCACCTATCTAAATTACCAGATAATGAGAGATCGAGGGAGAGGCAGAGCCAAAGAGAGAAAGACGGAGAGGAGCAGATATGGCGGCGTAATGACCATGTGCATCCGGTGATGGCGGCGCGGTGGGGAGGGAGGTGAGGGGAGTCGGAGGTCCCACAGGAACCAATTTGATGAGAGGTGATGATTGGCAAACGGTAATTTGCAGGTTTTGCGGTGCACAACAGCCCCCGGGGGCAGACTGGAGACTTAATGGACGTCTACTCATCCGTGTTCTATCTGGAATTTTACTGCAACTTCACACTCAAAAAATACTCAGGCAGTGAAATACACTAAGGTCGCCTGAGTTCATCGGAGCATCTCTCTCTCTCCTGGCTGTGAGAACAAAAAGCTCAATTTTTATCTTCAGCATCTTTTAAAGTCCAACTTGAAATGGCTTCAGTAAAACAGGTCGAACACTTCACAACGCTTTGCAAAGCAGAGGTCAAAGGTCACCTCTCAGCAATTAGTAACTTTTTGTAGTGTAATGGCCACGTCCTCCGCTGACTTCACTGCAACCTTTCATCAAATACGTCCGTGTTGGATTCCATTAGCACATCATTTAGAAGGTGTGGGGATTCACTCGCATGTGTGAGGCTGCATCCCATCATTTCCCCCGAAACAACTAAACAAGCGTCCAGAGGAATTATTAACACGTTGTTTCTCCTCATCGCTGTTTCCCCACGTGAGTATAGATGTAATGAAGAGACAATGAAATGCAGTATTTGTCATTGCTTCGTACGTGTTGAAGAAAATAAGTGAAAGGAAGTGAAATCTGTGCTGTGAGGGGGACGTACCTCATGCGGGACAGTAGCTCCTTGTATGACGGCTGGATGGTGAGGTCCTCCTGGACACACACGTCTCTGCACAAACACAAACACACAATCTTAAAGGATCAGTTTTAAACACTGAGGGTTATTTCAAAGGTGCATGAAATATTCAACCCTACAGGTGTAATCACCAGAAATGTAGCAAGAGATTGGAAGTTACACAAAACGATTCCATTGACCCGTTCCCAAGAGCTGAACTGAGAACATGACCATGTGAGGTGTTTTCTCAGGACGTTCATTTTAGGCTCAGGTTCATAAGTTAGTATTGATTTAGTCTTTTAGCCATAATATTACATTTTCAGCTGCTGGGATGAATGTAGCTCGAGGCAAACTTTTCCCAGGCAAGTATTTATCTTTTTTCATGACATGTATTTATCTGTGAGTACAACTGCTTTGTGCTCAGAGTAAAAAAACTATTACAGATTTCTGCAGGTTACGTTCTAAACCTTTTAGCATTCGGATGAAACTAAAGTCTTTACTCAAACAGAATCTGTTGTTGGACTGATTGAGGCTCAACTTAATATTCAACACAATGAGTTCTGAGTTCGAGTCAGGTGGCTGGAAATTTGCCGATCTAAGCAATATTCCCCGAATCTAAGACTAAAGACCAACTCAGTGTGATGTCAGACATATTAAATTTCAACAATACAAAACTTTCTTTTGCAAATTTGTTTTTTTTCTTCTTGTCTCACCCTTAAACCAAGTTTAGTGGAAACCAGCTCAGCAGTATTTTTGCTAAATCCTGCTGACAAATAAAGAAACCGACTGACAGGGGTGAAAACGTAACCTTCCTGACACGCACACGCACACACACGCACACACACACACACACACAGACACACACACACACACACACACACTTCCTCCTGAGCAGACCTGGTGGCGACTCCAGAGGGGGTGAGCAGGAAGCAGCGCAGGTAGCTGTAGGTGTGAGCTCCACCTTCACCTTCTGATTCGCTCTCTGGGAGGGGCTTTATGATCTTCACGAAGGATTTTGGGAAAATGCCCGTCTGATTGTTCACCGTGCCCTGAAGAAAAGAGAAGAGGAGAGAGTGAACGGTCGGACTGATAAAACACTGACGACGAGATGAGTTGATGATTTGAAGGAGAGAAATATGAGGATGGAGCTTCGTCTAGAGAATCGTTTTCCCGACTAATGAACCTATTATTCACGATGTGCTGCTGCTGTTCCAAACACTCAACACAACCTCACAGCGTTTAATACCCTCCAGGTGTCTATTTAGTCTGCACAGACACGTGCAGAGAATATCTCATGAAGCACATCTCCAGCAGTTTACTGTGCAAGGAAGCATCCACCTTATCAGGATGAACGTGTGAAATATGAGGTTCGGTCCCATCGGTCCTGACACGTGGAATTCTCTCCGGGCTTCTTATTCAAGCATTTCAATGATCCCATGCTGCAACTCAAAGGCATCACTTGTGAAGATTATTATACGAGTCATAATAAACCAGGATATTTGTAGAGGAGCTTCCTGGAGCACTTAACAATTAAGGGACTTGGTTGTCAGTTCTGGCTTCTTGACAAAGGCATTCTGCCAAATCGAGTCAGAGTTTGGGTTTAATATGGATTTGAAGCGCTTTGAGGGTCGATAAGACGGAATAAATGCATTAAAAATACAGTTAATCCACCGTTTACTATGACCATGCCATGAAAATAAAGGTACTTTATCTGTTTAATAGGAGAGTACCTTAGAGTTTTCTTTATTTCAATTTTTAAGACTACTTTAAAGATTAGGGGAATGAACATCTTTAAGTTTAAGTTAAAGGAGCTGTACTCTAACCAAAATGTATTTTCAAAATAAAAGCCAAGTGAACCATAGGAATATACAGACTAATATAATACCTACCCAGTCAAGTCAAAAGATGATATTAATGATACCTATTAAATTAATAATATTTAATAAATGTCACTTCTTTCCTCTCCACTGCCCAGTTAATCTAATTTCTAGAAGGTGGAAACATTTTGGTGATTTCTTGGTGATGTGGTTTTGGAATAATGTGACACCAGATGCAGATGAAGTCGGCTTCTCGTCGGAAACTTTGCAGCTTCTCCTGCTCAGAGAGTTTTTCTCATTTTCTCTCCCGAAATATCCTGAAACTGATGAGATCTCTGTACTTTGGTGAGTTTGAAACATTTACCTTGATGCACCAGTCTGCCTGTTGGGTTTGTCACGCTCTCCACCCACAGCCTCTTCGTCTACTGACTAAATCAAATGCACTCAGTCAACTTTTCACGAGTTGTAAGTGTTGCATTAACCTCGCCCACCCTAAAATACAGAAAAAAACTCACAAGGGTGGAGGCAAAGTTGCCAAAAATGACCAACGAGTGTTTGCAGCGTTGCATAAGAATAAACAGATTATCATTCTTCTCCGTGATGATTTCTAGGATCTGTATCGAGAAAAGCCAGGGGCAGGATAAGTGCATCCTCCTCCTCCACTCGCTCCCTCGCTCCCTCGCTCCCACCACAGCTTCCACCTCGTCTCTCTCTCTCTCTCTCTCTCTCTCTCTCTCTCTCTCTCTCTGTCTCCCACTCACCCACTCCCGGCTTCTCATCACTCCATCTCAACACCTCACACATTTTCATTAAACACGTTTCCTGACCTTCTTCTTTACGTACGATGTGACAAAGCAGGTTTTCTACGACAAATGTGTCCCTGCATCGAATTTTCATGTTGGGCAGCTAATTAAAAATGTCCCACATCCCATTTTTGGACGGCAGCGACTTCCACGTGACACTTGCAGTGTGGAACCAGGTCATTTTGTTCATTAAGTAATTGTTCCTGCAAAGGAAAGTGGAGCAGGGCACCTCCGCCACACCAGTGACTGTTCTGGTCTGTTGCTATGTGGAGATGAAACAAATTTTAATCTGTCTTTCAAAGTGTCATTAAAATGTAATATGCAAGAGACGGTGCTGCAGGAAATTAACCACGGGAGCATCGCTGGGGTTGAAGTTGGATCACATGTTATAGCTCATCTCTCAGACACCAAATTGAGTTGAGGTCAAGTCTCTGTTCAGTCCAGTCGAGGACTTCTACTTCAAACTAAAAAACTCCTTCTCTTATGACCCCACAAGTACAAATAAAGGAACAGATATCATCCAAAACTCTTTTACGACAAAATTAACGGGTAAACGCTGGTAAACACGCCCAAAAAATATGCGATCGACTTTATTCCCAAAAGAAGGAGTTTGCTCTGTTCCTGCTTCTTCCTCCCCAGTAAGTCATGTTCGATGTCCCAAATACAACAGAAACTGAGTTCTCTCACGTCGCTGTCTTGTCTCGTCTCGTCACATTTTGCATCTTGCACGATACAAAGAAAGGGTAACGCTGTTGTGCATTGTTCCGGATAACCCATTTATACGCCAATGCCCGGAAACGCAGCGGCTGACTGCCAAAATAAAGAAGAAGAAGTAGAAGAAGTAGAAGAAGAAGAAGAAGTTCCCCTCTGTGTCATGTTTCCATCAGCGCCAATGGGAGCTGGAGTTATTTGGACTCAGAGTAAATGCTGATTGTGTTTTATTGTCATTGCAGACAAAAGCCAGATGTTTTTTTTTTTTTGACCCAATGGAAAAGGGTCTTTACACAAACAAAGAACTATTCACACTCACATTCACCTCTACCGTCCAATTAGAGTCTCCAATTAACCCAACCTGCAGGTCTTTGGACTGGGGGAGGAAGCTGGAGAGAAAACCCACAGGAGAATATAACTCCACACAGAAGGGGCCGAACCAGGACTCGAACCAAGAGCCCGATGAGGGGACCATGCTAACCACTGCACAACGTTTTTATCTGCAAACATCTTCCAGTTGTATGTTCACATGCTGTGATACATTTAGATCTGTGTGAGGATGAGCTGCAGCTTCTTGCAGATGAGGAAGATGATAAGATCGCAGCCACACAAATGCAGAATCGAAGTTTTCTTTTCATTTTGTTCCTTCCATCTCATCCTCTCGTCTTTCTCCATCTCCCCTTTTTCCCCCTCTCTTCATCCCCAACATTTTCTCCATTCCTTGTCTTTTCCTCCCTCACTTTCCTCTTTCCTCCTCCACTCTTTCATCTCTTTCCTTCCCTCCACCATCCTGAACAAGATTCCTCCCTCTCTTTCCATTTTTACTCTCGTGCCTCCTCTCCCCCGCCACCTCTTCACTATCTCTCCCATCCCTCCCTCTCCCTCTCCATCCATCTTTCACCGCGCTCCACTCTCCCACTCTTTCTCTCCTCCCTCCCTCCCTCTCCCACTCTGGCTCCCTCTCTCTCCGTTCTTACCTCCAGCCAGTCGGCGTTGACTCGTCGCAGCAGGAAGATCACCTCTCCCCTCTTCAGGTTCAACTCTGCCTTGTCGTTGCCGCGGAAGTCAAACATCGCCTGGAAGACACACACACACACACACACACACACACACACACGCATAAAAGTCAGTGAGAGGAGAGAGAGACGAGAACAGAGAGACGGACACACTCAACCCAGAGAGAGAAGAGACGGTGAGAGCGGACAGGTAAGACTTTACACACTTTTTTACTGGTGGAGAATAACGTGATGAACAGTAAGTGAAGAACGGACTTTTCAAAAGAAATGATGACTGATGCAAAAAGGAGAGATGTTTGGTCTGTGTGTGTGTCTGTGTGTGTGTGTGTGAGAGAAGAAGAGAGTGTAAGAAAGTAAGAAATTGGGAAAGAAGGGATCTGTGTCTTCATATATGACAGTATTTTATATTATTGTTGCATCCAGGTGTGTGATGATTCATGTGTATGAGGTGGAGCTGCAACTATTGATTACTTTCATTATCTGAGGATTGATTTGAGATTTTTGAAACTTCTGAAAAAGTGACACGTGACAAAGTCCGAGGTCCAGTTCTTCGTGTTTTTCCCCCGACCAACTGTCAAAAATCCAATTTTATTCACGTGACAGTGAGAAAAACAAAATGTTTCCTCACGTGTGTGTGAAGCTGAAACCTGTGAAAGTTTCTCATTGGTTGATTGATTGATGATTTAAATGGAGAAACATTTGCATATATGAATTGCGTCTTTAGTTTCTGTATGTGTACAACTGGCAGTACGATGTATGTGGTACTGGGTGTGTGTACATCTAAGAGTGTGTGTGTGAGGCAGGGAGAGAGAGAGAGAGAGAGAGAGAGAGAGAGAGAGAGAGAGAGAGAGAGAGAGAGAGAGAGAGAGAGAGAGAGAGAGAGATTAGGTGCAAAAGTATGAGCCATTTTCTAAAGTGATGAAGAGGAGATGCCCTCCTCCAAAGCAAATGTGTGTGTGGGTGTGTGTGTGTGTGTGTGTGTGTGTGTGTGTGTGTGTGTGTGTGTGTGTGTGTGTGTGTGTGTGTGTGTGTGTGTGTGTGTGTGTGTGAGATGCTCAACAGTCCTGGTTATCATTAGTGCGTCTGGAATAAATCCAGAGTTAAATTAGCATTTATGTCAATAGGGTCGTTATCGTTTAAACCAAATCGTGTTCTCCTGCAGAGACACATCGATGATAAAGTCGCCTGAAGTGGCACAAAAACATGTTTGCAGGAGAAAGACAGAAACAGAAAGTGGGAGCACTCACGAGAGACGGTAAAATTGGAAGCGCGTTGGAGCTTTGGAGACGAAACGGGAGCCCAAAAAAAGAAAAAAGAACGAGGAGCGGTTAAAGCAGTGGGAGGGAGGTGAAGATGAGGGGGAGGAGGAGGAGGAGAAAAGGAAAGTAAAAGTTGAGCAGAGGTGCAGAGAGAGTCTGTGGGATACAGTTATCCTCACAGGACAGAGTGCGAGTGAGGGAGTGAAAAGGAACCTCTGCTTTCCTCTGTAAGAATAATTAAACAACTGCATTACTCAATTTAAAATATTGATTATATTGCTGGTGACCCCCTGATTTTTCCTGTAGCGCCACCATGAGGTTGACTTTTGTGTGCACACACCTCCACAAAGGCCCAACAGCCAACTTGACTTCAACCAAGCTGCACAGAATTGCACGTGAAAATGTTGTAAATTAAGAAAATTACACATTTAAAAAACATGTTCAAGCAAGGACGTGTCTGTAGGTGAATGAAGGACTGCATGAACAAGTGTGTGTGGGTGTGGGTGTGGGTGTGTGTGTGTGTGTGTGTGTGTGTGTGTGTGTGTGTGTGTGTGTGCGTGTGTGTGTGAGTGTGTGTGTGTGGGTGTGTGTGTGCGTGTGTGTGTGTGTGTGTGTGTGTGTGTGTGTGTGTGTGTGTGGGTGTGTGTGTGCGTGTGTGTGTGAGTGTGAAGAAGAAAATGAGACAGAGGCAAGTGGCAGATTAATGAAGCTGGGGAGTGAGGGAGTCGGCTGGATTAACAATCCACTGAGATTACCCTGACCCCGACGACACACGCACACACACACGCACACACACACACACGCGCACACGCACACACACACACACACACACACACACACACACACACACACACACACACACACACACACAGGGTTTGAATTCATGGCTGTTATTTTTAATGCATCATTCCAGAAGATGTTTTATAATCACGCTGACACGCCGCTGGCTGTAATTTATAGATGATGTGAAAATGTGTTACCGGGGCGATAAGATACTATCTCCAACAAAAACACCAAATATGATGTGACAAAGCAATCCCTCCTTTCTCTAAACCTCCCTCCATCGCTGCCTCTCTCGCTCCATCTCCTCACCATCATCATTCTACCTCCTTATCCCCGTCCTTGTCTTTTTACATTTGTCTCTGTAGCATCTGTTTCTATTTTTCAATTTGCTCTGTTTTTTTTAACAGTTCAGTCTGTTAATAAAACCAGTTGATATGATGAACAAGTCTGTTCTGTAGACAGTTGACTAAATAAATACTGAATTTGTTATTTAACAAGCTGCATAAAAAGCAATCACTTCATTAAATCCAATTTCTTTCAGCCTCTGCTCACGAAAAAGTGAAAAGGTGATAAACAGACAAAAGCCCTTTTAAACCAGGATGAGCCATTTTGTGTGTTAAGCTGTTTTCACACATGAAGTCCTGATCGGACATTTTCCCAAAAGATCTTGTATCCCATCATCCTTCCACGTCTTTGTCTGCGTTCTTTTACGTGTATGGCTCCTCTTGTTCATCCGGAGATCTTTGTTTTCTTCCACTTTCAAGTCAACGATCAACGATAGTCAACGATCTGGACATTTAACTTGGGATCTGGCAGGAAAATGTCCAGAACAACATACTCGGACATTTACGTTCCCACATAGAGCCTCTCCGGAGAAGTTCAGGAAAGTATCCAGACTTCAGTTCATGTCTGAAAGCCCTAACTCAAGATACCAGATACACAGCAACATCACCACGACCCTATGAACCAAGGGGCTCGATTCTACGATTCACTATTTTCTACACGCAGCAGTACGAATAGACCAGAATGCAATGCAGCCACAGATTGCTTCTCCTCTTCCTATTGGCTGCAGTTAATCCAGTGCAGCTACTCGGCGTTGATGAGCCCTGGGTGCCTGATGAGGAGCAGCTCTCTAAATGTAGCCGTCCAACCCTTGGGTTCACGCAGCCACAGGAGCAATCATCTGGTACAATTAGACTTGGGCCGACCCCGCCTTAATGAGCTTGTTAAACCTGCAGCTCATTACTCTGGCAACAGGGAGGAGGAGATGAGATTTGAGGGCTTTCTCTCTCTCTCTCTCTCTCTCTCTCTCTCTCTCTCTCTCTCTCCCTCTCCCTCCCTGACGTTCGATAAAAGTGTCATATTTTAAGTAGCTGGCCCAGTTCCTCGAAAGCCCGGAGAGAAGGATCACAATACACACATGGATCTGAGAATGAGCACAAGCTGCAGAGGTTGTGAACCTCCGTGTGGGTCACTCCTGCTTCTCAGCTGTCACGCTACACGACAATGGGATGGATTTGGGCTTTAGCAAGAAAAAGATTCTAATTAAAACGTTCCCCTACTTCTTACAGTACGAGTATATGTGGCTCACCATTACTTACTGTACTTTGCATTTGTTACAGATTCTGACCGCCTGACAAAGTCCTAAATTAACTCTCATTCTGAAAATAACTGGCTGTCATGTTGCTCCACTTTTCTTTACTGCTAAATGTGTCCGTCTCCTGCTCGGTGATTGACAGGTGGCGTAGCAGTGGGTTTAATGGGTTCAGCTGGAAACACCTGCCTGCTGCTGCTGCTGCTGGAAGCACTGAACCATGGGATGAGCTGCGACACTGAGAAAAATAAGCTACAAAACATCGTACAAGTGCAGAGTTGGGTGATTTTTATTTGTGTTTTTCACTGTGACTCCGCTGTTACGTTAAAGTTCTACAGAGTGAATCTCGTAGACTCATGGAACCTTCTGACGAATCAGCTTCATTGATTTAAACGTACGATATGTAACTTCGGCCAATAGGTGTCTCACAATCGTAATCATAACAAAATACGTATGACATCGTGAAGCAGCATGGGATCGTGGGGATTTCTGTCTTCAACACTTCTTGTCCCATAAGCTTCTTGGGTCACTTAATTTTCCCGTGTTTTCTTCGTCGTACATCGTTTGCTCCGATTTGAAGTTATAGCAATATAACAATATAACTTCGGCCACTAGGGGGCTCTCAATCAAAACAATAACGATATATCTAGCTTGATGTTTTATGCAGCAAACGATAATGATTAATCATGATCCATTAGAAGTGACCAATACAAACAGTGGAAGGTGAAAACAGCCGATTGGCTAACTGGCTAATTGTGGTTTTCCTTCGTCATACGTCGTTCGTAATAAAGCCAAAGGTAAAGTGGATATGACGCAATTAAAAGGCGACATTTCTCTGGGTTTGAACATTGTTGGAAACATTTTTGATTAATGTAAGTACACGATATCTTTACATTTTTAAATTCAATGTTCTAATCGTAAACTTAGCCACAGACATAAACTGTTAATAATCAGTGCCATGACTCTGCTGATCTCATATATTCTACTCACCTCCCGTATTAACTTTCCTGAATCTGTGGTTATTTCACCTCAATGGCTGCAACAATGAACCTTCTACTGCATAATTTCACTTCTTTACACCTTACAAGTGGACATTTGGATTCTGAGGTGGTATCTCTTCCCATTGAGAAGTACGAGGTGTACTCTACCTTCATTTAATCTTCTTTTCTTTATCTTGGAAAGTCTTTATCTAAAATAGGATCTAATTTCTGCTTTCATGGCTCTCACTGCAAAAGAGAAGGAGCTGAGCCTCAGTCGACTACCACCCCTCTAATTTTTTATTTCTAATTTGATGGGGTTTTGTGCATTTTTTCACTCAATCCTTTCACCTCATTGTCCCTTCCCAACGCGATACCGGGACTTTTAACGTTATTTAACCCGGTTGTTGTTTGGCCTGGCTCAGCCACCACATGCTCGTGCTGTGGTCCATAACGTTGTTACTGTCCCTGCAGACAGTCAGACCTCATATTTCAGCTGCAGCTGTGGCATCCGATGCAGTTCTTTCTCTCTTCAGTCTGGCTACCTGTCACTTGGAATCTGATATGCATGAGAGTGTTATCCGTGCATGTGCACATTCAGCCCACGTTACCGCCATAGATTGAATTCATTCTGAACACCGGTATCTGAACATCTCCGGTTTGTTCCTGCTTCTTTGTCTTTCTTGCCCCACTTTACAAATCAGACAAGCTACCCCTCGGACGTGGGCATCATTAAAAGCTTCTGTTAACCAAGAGCTGCCTTCCCATTGACCTTGTTGGAAACCGATAGCGCCAAAGTCAACAATTACTCATCGCAGGCTGCGGGGTTGAGCCTGAGCTGATACTAAGTGGAGTGGAATGAAGTGTTGCATAGTGTAAACACCAACGTTTGCACCAGCTCGTCTGTGACAAATGCCGGCGCCCTCCTCCTCCGATCCATCAGGCTCAGGCCGGCCATTGATCAGCGTTTGGACGGAGTTGTACAGCCACTTCCCTGCACAGCGGGTCACACACACACACACACACACACACACACACACACACACACACACACACACACACAAACGCACAGAGGAGCGCTCATTTTTCCCTCTAAGGAGGAGAGAGGGAGCTAAAATAAATGTTGAGTAGGCTGCTAGGTCTGGTAGAGTAGAGCGCAGCGATGTTTTACATCTGTGTGGGAGGGAGGGGAGGCAGAGGGGGAGGACGGAGTGAGATGGAGTTGCTGCTACTAGTTTGGCAAAAAAAAAAAAAAAAAGACCAGTGAAGTGTGCAGTGAGGGATTCAGTGTGTTTGTGTGCAGCTGAGAGTGCAAGGTTAGGACAAGTTTTGTAAAGGGGCTAAAGCACACAGGAGCTGCAGAAACACACACACACACACACACACACACACACACACACACACACACACACACACACACACAGACACACACACACACACACACACACACACACCACCTGCAGATAACAACTCATAGTACAGCTTGTTCTGGCTGTAAACATAACCACTTACAAAGGTGCATCACACGCAAACACTTGAACTGCAAAAATCTCCAGTTTATCAAGATACTGAACCATCTTACTTTCAGTTAACAAAATAATTGTGAATTAATTTCCTGTCAATTACATAACCAATTATTTTACTAATTTCCACCATTGACTCATAGAAGATTGTTTTGCATTGGGTAGAGGTTGAAGTACTCTGCATACACATACTGCTGCACTGGCAGATTTATTTTACTTGTGTTAAAGATACGACACAAGCACATATTTGAATACGGTATCATTAGTGTGCAGAAACTCTACCTATCCGTTTGGAACTGGGATGATTGACACATGGAGCTTATAAATCTTTCAGGAAGCATCAGCCCCATGTGTGAGTGTGTGAGACCAAAATTAAAATGAACTGTGCCACAAAGAAACATGCAAATAAAACGTAAACACTAAACACATCGAACTGCAAATCAAATGAAACAGTAGCATCAACATCATTACTCCCACACACACATTATTACACACAGTCACTACAAGTGTAACTGTATTGATTCCATTTAAAAATAGGCGTTTGTGGAGAGCGTGTGCATGCTCTGGTTCTTCTATCTTTGTGAGGACCCCTGTGAGTTGCAGGCCTTAAGAGGGGGGGGGCTTCTTTGGCTGCTACTCACTGAAGGTTGGAGCTCTGGGGTTTAACAATTAGTATAAAAGGAGGGTTATGGGATGCATTGCGTCAACAAGAGTACAAACCATCGTACTTAGAATAACAGGCTTCTTTAACTTTAACTTTCAGGTCATTAAAACTTCAACCCCTTGACCTCACTGAGCTCCTGAAACACAGCAGCTACACACTGACGCACAACTTTCTGCAACGCCTGCAGGATATAAACTGTTCTTTTACCCCCTATATAATGGTGTTCGAGTGCAGAGTGTGAACGGAATAAAAATGAGAGGATGTGAAGAAGAGGAGCAGGAGGAGGAGGAGGAGGAGGAGGAGGAGGAGGAGGAGGAGGAGAGATGGATGAGAGATGGTCACAACCTTGAAAAGAGACAGAGGGAGGGGAGAGGGAAAAGGAAAGAAGGTGAAGCTTAAGGGTTGTTTGAAACAAAAAGGGGGATGAAGGGGGAGAGAAGGTAAAGCGAGGGGGGGAGAGGGAGGGGGAGGCTAATAAGAAAGGAGAGAAGGATGCAGGAATTAAAAGAGGAAGTGAAGCGAGGCCCGAACTATTGATGAGGTCAACGGAGTCACAGGCAAGAGGGAGGAGAAGAAGTTTGGCACTTTTAAATGCAGTGATTTGGATGTGTGCGTGTGTGTGCGTGTGTGTGTGTGTGTGTGTGTGTGTGTGTGCGTGTGTGTGTGTGTGTGTGTGTGTGTGTGTGTGTGTGTGTGTGTGTGTGTGTGTGTGTTGACAGGATCATACGGTATTTCTCGGGGTGATGTGGTGCATTCTGCGTGGTTGTTAGACTGAGGAGTTGTTGCTCTGTGGGTGGCCATGGAGACCGTTACCAAAGCAACAACAACAAGAAAGAACGATTAACCACACATAGATACCTCTGCCCTCGGGGAGGAGAAGAGGTCCATCTTTGGTTTGACTGTTTTTCTAAAAGAAAAAAACAGGGAAGAGACGAGTCAGACACGTGAACGTCGTCTGCAGGTATAATTAATAACAGAATGCATTATCTCTTAAATAATAATTACTATAATAATAATGAACTTGATCTGTAAATGCAGCTCAAAAGTGCTTTACAGAGAATATAGATACAAATAAAAGCATTTTAAATGTAAGAGAACAGATTTTAGTAAATTAAAATGTTCTTAACCGAACAATCTCCTGCTGTGTTCTTCACGTGTGAAAGACAAACTGATCACAGTGTTTTATTTTGCCTCAAACTCATCACAGACGGATGTGTCGTACTACAGTTGTGTGTTTTGTATGCACGCCATCGCCATCCATCACAACCGTCTCCTGGCGACTCTGATATTAAAAAGTGCAGTGATTCAATAATTCAAACTCAATAATCGCGTCGCTCCCACGAGGTAATGAGGTGTATGAACAGAAATTCAATCTACAACTTGGGTCGCTTTGTAACAAGTGCGACAAATGAAAATAAAACTCTCAAACATGTCGCAACACAGAAAAAGAGGAAACATCGCAGTTCCTCATGTTGTCCGTCTAAATAAAGGCAGGTCAGGTGTAAGAGCAGAGGAAGTAACCGGAGTCTGGCTTTGCATCACATCCTGTTGAGAGAATCCCCCTTCACCACATCGCCTGTAACCTGACCACAGGGAGATGAGCCAATCAGAAGCAGGAACGGTCGTTACAAAAGAGGAAGTAGAGAATAGAACAAGGACAATAAGGCTCAATGGGGTTTTTCTCAGTTCTAAATTTATGCATCATTCCTCTATTGCTTCCTCGCGACTTAAATTCTTTTAGGATGCGACTAGTGAGGAGGAGACAGTCGAGGCGGCGACTCTTTGTTATATATAAAGATTAAAAGAACCAGGGGTCTCACATGGACGCACAATAGTTTGAATAAAGATTCACGAGGATGGAACTGGTGGTTTTAACCTCTAAACAGATCAGGAGCTCTTTGATGATTGGTTCGAAGGGAGTTCAGCATCACGACTCTGTTTTATCTTGTCAGCAGGGTGGGCTGTGGGGGGGCGGGGCTTACACTTTGCGGGTCTGTGGACGCAGACGCCTCAGGGCCAGAGGTTGATGTTTGCTGTCCAGTTCCGTCTGGTAGAAAAACATCCGGAGAGCCTCTTCCAGCAGGAACCATGTCGGCAGACCCAGCAGCCCCTGGGACAAGAGGAGGGGGGGGGGGATGAAAAGGACGATTGGATGAAGGGAAGAAGTGTGAGAAAGGTGGAGATGAAGTAAGAGATGGAGAAAGAGCGTGGAAGGAGTTGATGAGAAGAGAGGGAGAGAAAGAGACGAAGCGAGAGTGATTACAAGTGCAAGGCGAGAGAAGGCGAGGGAGCGTGGCAAAGTAGAAACCACGTAGGTTGCGGGGAGAAGAAGTGAGTGAGTGGGAGAGAGAGAGAGAGAGAGAGAGAGAGAGAGAGAGAGAGAGAGAGAGAGAGAGAGAGAGAGAGAGAGAACCTGATGGTGTTTTTAGCGATGGAGCAACGCTGCAACATGTCAAAAGTCGCACAACTACAGTCAGTCAGACGTGATGTGGGCACAGGGCAGAGCAAAGAGAAGGGAGCAGCTGCGCCTACGCGTTGAGCTCCATCTGCAAAACCACGGCTGAAATATCCGAGTCAGTGCTTATCCACCTACGGCATCGTTCAGCCCACCGAGTTGTAGGCTACCGCGCCGCACGCTGCAGAGGAGGCCGACTCCTCCTTCCCCTGCGCAACATTAACACTCACAGGGAGGTAAATACCTTCATGTACGTGTTGAGCTCAGGGATTCTGCTCTCTGCGATGTCCTGCTTGACGCCCATGAAGACTTTTCCTGAGGAGAAACATGTTCAGAAAGAATAAAAACCACACAGGGTCACACACACACACGAGTCACAATCACGGCTGAGATCACACAACTGACATGAACAGATGTCCGGGGGGGTTAACACATGGCTGCACATACAGTACATCAATGTCACATGAAGTGAATTCCTTTAGTTGATTGACAGTTCAAGCTCATCAATGTGTCGACAAAGACAGTAATCAACACATCTGCTAATGAGAAGGTGAAGAATTTTAAGCATTTTAAAAGTTTTGCAAATGTCTCATGAGGAGGAGGAAGAATCCACAGAGCGACACTGAAAACTTTCAAACTCCACAGGTCACCTTCAAACCCAAAACCTTGTTTCAAAGATTGTTGTTTGTTCAATGTTACTATTTTTTATTTATTCAGCTTTTTGTCATTTTCCAGAGTTCACGTCCTTTTCAGTTTGGTTTTTAGTTTGTAAAGTGAAAATCCAGCAAAACACACAGATTCCGTCTTTCAACTGTAACAAGATGGATGACAGTAGTGAGGCCTCGATCGCCCCCTGGTGGCCGGCTGCAGTGTAGGTCATCCATCCCACTTCCTGCATGTTAGTGGATGGGACATGGACCAAACTAAAACTCAAAGATGGTTTCTGTCATGTTACGTATAGTTCTTATCCCACTGGTGTTTGTTCAAGTGCTTACTTCTCCAGTAGGTTTGGTTTTTTATGGGGGTGAAACGTCACGATTGACGGATGAGACCGACTCCAGATGTTATCGGCTGCAAAATGCACAAGATGGCAGCGTTTGAATCCAGGTTATTTCAGCCTTATTTCTGTATAAGGGGGAGGAAGAGGAGGATGTGTCTCTATTTAAAACTATAGTTTGGATACTATCATACTTTGGCTGATGAGTCCTAAAGAACTTGTATTTTATACAAACTAATCTGGCATCTACACATTTATGCATGTGGGCCTGGTGTTAGTTCCCTGGTGTTAGTTCCCTGGTGTTACAATCTATCACAGCACCATCTGGAGTAATTGGCATTTTTTGAAAAACGCCTTTTCAAAACATCTTTTCCTGAAACGTGTCGCACCAAGTCCAGTCGGAAATTAAGAAGCACAAAAGTCCAAACGCTGTAAATCAGCCCCGTCCCACAAATCATCCGAGTCCATCCAGCGCCGCTGTTAAATCAGATTTAGCACAGTCTTAATGACCCCCCCCCCCCCAACAATATGCAGCTCTCGCTCTCCTCCCCTCAGTTCCTCTCATCTCACTCACTCTTCAGCACGATAACTCACTCAACCACTCGGAGACAGAAATCCACCCATTCACTCGCTCTCCTGATGAATCATTCACTCACTTCTCTTCATCTCCCCCCGGGCCTCGATGGATAAATGTCCCTTTGACCTTGGATCTATCACACAGCTGTTTCTATTTCTGTTTCCTACTGTAGGACGTGTGATGGATCTGGTCCAGACAATATTCAGGTGACTCATGAATAAAAAAAATAAAAAGACTGCGAAATAGATAAAGCAAAAAATGAAAGAAAGATATTCTCTCTATTAGGTGTTTCTCATTAATCAAAAAATATACTTTTCCATCATTTATTTTTTCTGCTCCCACCCGACACGTCTGTCTTTTTCCCTTTTCATCCTGATAAGATCTGTCAGCGCAATTAAACCCATCAGATCTAATATTATCCAGCAAACTCCTCAGCGGCAGATGCTAAATCAGAGTTTGTAGCAAAATAGAACTTTCCCAATATAGCGAGAGACGATGAGGGACACAGAATTAAATCCAATGAGGACGTTCCTGTTAATTTCACAATAAAAGACACGTGTCTGCATATATAACATGTGACTTAAGAGTAAGATACATCTCTGTAATAAAATAAACTATTTTATACACTACACATGTAACAGTGGTGCAAATAACAGAGTTTCTGCAGGTTTCAATAAGTTGAATTTCAGACTTTTTAAGAAGTAATGAATGAAATTTAAGATTTATGTCAAGTACAACTTATATAAGGGATATCAGAGTCAGAATTACTTACACGTCCCCATAATTAAAGATAAGGGGAAGTAGCTCAGTAGAGAAAACCCCTGAAAACACCATGTTATCTATCAAACTACTTACGGAGACAGAAGGAATCTGTCATTTTTATGAAACCATGCCAATATCTGTATCCTTCAAAAAGAACTACAATACACAGAAACATTAAAAACTATGCACTCTGCAAAATGTCAACAAATATAACAGAATAAGTGTTGAATGAACGTCAACTTGATTAAGAATTAAACATATTTAATGCATTTACGACTTTTTAAGGCCTAAAATTCAGAAAAGGTGGAAGGTGAGATTAATATATGAAATACGTGATATTGGAGAAACATAAATTGGAGGATTTTCCGTAAATATATATTGGTATTCTGTTATATTACCCTTAAATAAAGGTTATTTCATATATTGATGCGGACAAACAGCCGCATTCTCTAATAGGCATTTTACATTTCATCTTGACCTTCACTTCAAATGCATTTTTGCAAATTCTGCAACTCGCACTCTACACGTCGAACCCTCCGCTGAGCGCCGGTTGAAGCACCTGCCAAGAATGTGACTCATTCGAAACCTTTACCCTGACGCAGAGCAAATAAACCTGAGATGGAGGAAGAGACGTGCAGGACGGGACGGGAGCAGGGAGAAGAGGTCAGGGAACAGCAGGAGCCTTGTTTTATCGGATCCTCAGTTCACCACAGGTGCAGCGTGAAGATAAGAGCGATGAGGCTGCTGTGAAACTCGAGGACACACAAGATCGGCTGTGTTGTCTTCTGGGTCCCGACGTGCGGTTGATGAATAACGTCCTATCTCGCATGTCGTTAAAGTAAGTGATAAAAGAAATTCCTGGATCGTCCCCCTTGTTGGGATCTGAGCCCAAACTAAAAGAGTTCCTTCTTGGCCCGTGTCCCATCCTTCCCCCGAGTTTCAAGGAAATCGGTTTATTACTTCTTTGTGAGATCTTGCTCACAAGCGCACAAACCAACCAACAAACGGACAAAGAGACTAAATAACATAGATATTCAGGCTTCAGGGAACCAGCAGGTTTACAGATGCTAACACACACACACACACACACTGTCCTCATCCCTCCCAAATCAATGGTCCGAGCCTCCCATTCAAAGCCTCCAGGCCCTTTATTGGTGCAGAGGTTGGTTTCCAGGCTCTGATAATCAAAACTGACGGCGGCTCCTCGACAGACGGACTCATGGGGAAACAAGGAGCTGCAGAATAAAACCAGAGCCGCTGAGCGGACGAGCACAAACACGGCCGACACCTGAATATCGTCAAGTGAAAATCTCGTACATCTGAAGTGACTTGATCCTAATTCTAATGGAAATCCAGACTTAAGAAGGAAGCAATGAATTAAAAAAACTCAAGGGGCTCAAACTAAAACTGAAACAATGTAAGAATCCTCTTCACAGATAAACTGTCGCACAATGACTGGATTTATCATCTGAAGGGAATTAACGGCTGGATTCTGGTCTGATGTTTGCAGCCTGAGTTTTAAATGGGACCCTTCAGCCTCTGACTGGTTGTCGCACTCAGTGACTGGTTCTAATTTAAAGTTCCTGTTTGCTTGTGGCTGGAGACGCGTCCTCCCACCTCTTAATCTTCTTTAACAACAGCTCCCTTGCACGGGCCAATGACTTTTATTCCCTGGACCTTCGCCCGTTAAAAGTCCAGACGTGCACCGATGCTTGTATTTCTTCATTCTGTCACTTTCTGATTCACTTTTTTCTCTTCATGCAACTCAACTCCTTGTCATCTTGCAACTTTTACGCTGCATCGCTGTTCCCAGTAAAACGTATTTCAGCTTTTGAAACAGTTTATTGTTCTGGATTTTCTACAAATCATGGTTTTCTCTTTAGTAAAAAAAGGCACCGCTGACTATAAATTGCCTTATGGTTCAATCTGTAGAGATCCTGCAGCTCGACACGTCATCGGAGAAAGAGTCGACCCAGAGTGGAATCATAAGTCAAAGGTTATGGCCGTGAGCAGGAGGGGAAGACGTTTTTTTGCTAAAAAGGTTTTGACAACATAGATAAAAAGGGATATAAATGTTCACTGAGGTTAACAGAGGGACGTTTGCACATTTGTTGAGATGTGAACACTAACTCATCAAACTTATTATAATTAAATTTGATTAATATTTCGTTGCACCTTCAGATAGATGATATCTCAGCCTTTAGATCTCAAGCTTCACATTACGATGCAGAAACATGTGCCTGAAACAAGCCGTCACGTTTCCCCTGTGGCTTGAACAGAGCAGGATTCGTGGAGGAGCGGGTCTGGAATGAAATTGGGTGAAATTGTAATCGGATCTGTGAAGAGCTGCGACAGTAATTAAATGATTAAACTTATTTCAACTACAACTACAGTGTTTTGGGATTATCAAGCACATCCATCACATCTAAATCCTGTGAAAACTCCGAGACACAAAAGAGGAGGGAGGAGGATTTATGATAAACTCTATGTCCAACACAGTGGATTTACTTTTACGTAAAGCACGTTCAGAGGGGTTTCAGTTCTTCTGCCACGCGGGAGAACAGCTGTCACCACACACCCAGTCGGTTCCTCTCCGTGTGCACGAAGCGGAGCGGAGTGAGTTTGCATACTGATACTGATTCGGCAGAAACGCTGCAGCAAAGAACAGTTTTCACTCTGCAGTCAATCAGCAGCTGAGCCTCCACGAGATCACTGTGACACGACAGAGGAGTCGCTCACTCACAACTACAGTCTCTAAACTCAATAACAATGTTTTCAATCAAGGATCTAAATGATCAATGCAATGGAACTATTATCATTATTATTATTAATATATAAAAAAGCAGCTTAATTGGAATTTACTGGACATGTGAACCAGTTGAGTCACTTTCATCAGAATCAGAACGACCACAGAGTTCAGACAGGAAATGGCTCAACGTTGTGCAAGTGTGTGAGTCGGTGGACGAGTGTTGCTTCATTAAATAAGAACAGGAAGTGTGCTGGCGTGTTCCTGATTGGTCGAAACAGAGCATGATGCCATCCCATCACCTCGGTGATATGTTACAATATAACCTCAGAATCCAAACACAGGCACATCTGACATTTTACAGCCATAGACTGTAAATAAAGATGGATGACTCATCTCCACTGCCACCTACTCTGCAATTATGAAGCAAAAATATCCCAACAGGCGCAACCATCTTGCACCGGAGGCCACCGGGGGACGGAGCTTCGGTATCGAGGTCCCGCAGAGAAACGTTTATTAGCTATACTGCAGCCAGCCACCAGGAGGCGATTGAGGCACTTTGGCTTCACTTTCGGGGAGGCGTCCATCTTTATTTAACAATGTCTAAAACACTAAAACACCCTGCTCATGGTAGATTCCAATCAGAGTCGCAGATTTTCACTTATGTCCAGACTTTTAGAGCAAATATTTATCTTTATCTAATTATTTGTTTAAAACTCTGAAGCCTCGGGCACATGTCATGTTGCCAGGAGAATAAAAACATTTGAAATCGGAGACTGTGTTCACACAAAGTTCAGGTGAGAGATTTCCTGTCAGATCTGAAAGGACAGAATCCAGAATCACTCATCATGATGAAGAACTCCTCTTTGAACCGTCTGTTCAAGAAACAAACATGTACAGTATTTGAACAATGTGAAACCAGACACCGGGTTGAATATTGTGACTGTGTGTGAGTGTGTGTGTGTGTGTGTGTGTGTGTGTGTGTGTGTGTGTGTGTGTGTGTGTGTGTGTGTGTGTGTGTGTGTGTGCAGTCATCAGCTGGACACACACTCACCTGGAAGAGACGGCAGGATGATGGTGTTGGGTCCAGGTTTGTCTGGGACTTCAGGCGAGTATCTGGCCTCCAGCACCTGGTGCAGGTTGAAAAACTCTCGGTATCTCCTGTAGATCAGATACTTGCTTGCTCCTTTCGTCTTCACCTCAATCACAAATCTCTGGAAGACGACAAAGGGGACGAAAATGAGAATTACACTCGTCCCCGACACTCCGGTAGAAGTTTGTGGTTGATTCCAGACGCACAAAGTAGTCGATGAAGCCTTTTTTCTCCTCGATATCAGCGATGGTGGCGCTGATGGGGACGTCATCCGGCAGCTGGTCGAAGTCACTGAGGAACACAAACATACAATGGTTTTATTTATTTTACACTGGTAAATAAAATACAAACTTTAATCAGTTAAAATCTCTAACTTCATCAGTGCAAAGCTCCTGGAAATCAAACTTCTTCTATCACCACTTTGAGATGGATTCACACTAGTGGTGCACCGATGTATCGGCCGTATATCGGTAGCGGCCGATATTCGCCTCGTTTACTGCCATCGGCGTATCGGTAATAAACTTGACTTTCACCGATAACATTGGCCGATGTTCATTGGTATGTTTTCTGCAGCCTGCCAATCTGGCATCCAGATTATGGTACACTGACGCCGGGTTTACACCGGGCGCTGAAGCCAAGGAAAGCCAGGCGCCTCCCATCCACCCCCCTGTTAAACCTTTGTGCGGTTCATCGGCTATCGGCTAGATTGTTGTTTTAAATATCGGTATCAGCCAAGAATTTCCATATCGGTGCATCCCTAATTCACACCACTGGCTCTGTTTTGTGTCTAACTGTCCTGATATAGTTTTATTTAGTTATAAGTGTTTATTCTACAGGAGCTGCTGTAATACACACATTTCTCCCATGGGGATAAATAAAGGATTATTATGGGATTATCTTATTTTAACTTGCACCATTTACTAGGTCCTCAGCAAGAAATCTGGGTGAAACCGGAGCTTCGAACCCCAACATTAAGAAAGTTGAGCTATAGTGTTTTTTATCATTTAGGAAACAAGGTTAAATCTTTTATCTCCCGAGAACTCATTCACATCCTCGACCACTGTCTCTCCCTTTATATTGGTCTTACTCAGAAGTGTCCTTGCACTGTTTGTTTGTTCCAGGATTGATTTTAAAAACTCTTTTATTTACTTTTAAAGCCAGACGGGCGCCTCCCTATGTTTCAGACCTTTTATCTCACAGCCAGGACGCAGCCTGAGATCCATTCTGAAGTCTAAAGACTGAAAACCAGAGGAGATGGAGTCTTTTCTGAGAAGAGATTAGACGAGCAGAGCCTGTTTTATCCAACTTCTTAAGATAAAATATATATATATATATATCTTTACTTTTATTATTTGTAGCTTTATTATTATTAATTCTTATTAAGTCTGATTGTCTGTGGATTTCATATTGTTTGTTTTAAAGCACTTTTTGACTTTTTGGCACCCAGTGCTCTACAAATAAAGTTATTATTATTATTTAATAAATAAATGTAGGCTATAAATTGTGTTTATCTGTGCATTTGTTGGACAGACTACATTTCTAAATGAGAAGCAGCAAAAACAACCATCAAACCTTTGATTGGAAGCAGATTCCCTAAAGTTTTAATAAAAGAGTGCAGAAGAAACAAAAGTAAAAGTGCTCGTTCACAGGTGAACCAGAGAATCCAGTGCATCGCACTCACCTCTCGTCTCGGAGCTGCTGCCGCAGAGGCATCATGAGACCTGCAGCTGTGACTGCTCCCAAACTGTGGAGCTCGAGCTGTGCGCGCGGAGACACGCGTCTGTTAGCGCAGGTTTCAGGATGCGGACTGAAACCTGCAAAGCTGCAGAACAGGCTCAGAGGAAACGTGCAGCAGGAAGAGAGAGAGCTCCAGAATAAGAGCAGAGGAAGCAGAGAGAGCACATGACCCCCGAGGCTGGGATGGTACAATGTAGATATAAGAAATGTTAGATGACAATGATAGTTGGGTTAAGATAAGATAAAATAAGAGAAGATAAGAGAAGATAAGAGAAGATAAGAGAAGATAATCCGTTATTTGTCCCACAAAGAGGAAAAGTGCAGTGTTACAGCAGCAAGAGTCAAAATAGGCATCAATAAGTAATAATAAGTCAAATGCAATACTTAAGGGTTAGGAATATACAAAATATTACAAATATGAACGGAATTAAAGTAATATAAACCATTGATATTGCACCGACAGATGAGTATTGCTCAGTGAATATTGCTCAGTTAAGAGCGTTGAAGTTCAGTCCATGATGGTGCCTGTAGTTTTACTGGGAGCAGAGCTGGTTGCACATAAAGGATCAGTTCAGCAAATTCAAAATACAACATATCATTTCATCACATTTTATTATTATCGGTGTGCACCCTTTGTTCTTGTACGATAATAATAAACTTTGTCTTCATTAAACAAAGAAAGAAAGGAAGTTAACGGGTTTAATTCACCTGCTTTGATGTGAGGCAAATATCATCTGAAGGGAATTTGTTAAAATCTGTTTTTAAAAATACAAAACCTTTGGTTCCCATCATGTGTCTGCAGAGTGGATTTTAAACAAAGATGGAGGACATGACACCTCATTAAGTGTTATGATCGCCCCCTGGTGGCTGGCTGCAGATTTGGTCATAAACCCAGCTTGTGCAATATTTGAGAAAATGACATGGACCAAACTAAAAAGCAGAAGTACACATTAGATCAATACTTCTTAAAGATAGTTTCTGTCATATTCATTCTCCTTGTAGCTGTGTTGTAGTTTGCAGAAACTCGTCCACGGGGAAATATCCCGCTGGTGATGCTGAATTGTCATCGTCATGCTGTCCTGCTGCTCTCTAACTGTGTGTGTGTCTGCTGTTTGTGGGGAGGGGGGGTGCACAGTGAATTAATAAGAGCTGCTGCATCTAGAAACAGAGCAATGAGACCACAAGTAAATAATAAAGATGGAACAGGAGCCTAAAGGACGCGATAAAGAATGAGGGAGGCTAAATATTTATTTTTTGACGGTTCTCTGTGGATCAGTCACGACGAGAATCATCTGCTCATGAATAAAACAAGACACAGACATTCTGTTTTAATCCAAAACGTCTTTGAGGTTTTTGCTAAACGTTATAAAAGTTTGGATTAAGTCAATTTTATAAAATGATTAAATCTGAGGTGCGTGACTCCAGCGTCTTGTTCCACCTGTTCTCCCTTCCACCAGGTGAGAGTTCACTCGCTGCCGTCACACAAAGCATCAGCTGCAAGTTGCATCATTT
>NC_047151.1:26095044-26105044 GCF_009819705.1 Hippoglossus hippoglossus | reverse complement strand
TCTGTACTGCTTCAACAAACGGAGACAAACAACCACTCACTCTCACATTCTCACCTCGGGTCAATATTTAAATATTTAAAAAAAGAATTTAAGAATTTAAAGCAAATTAAATTAATAAATCAAACAGGACAAACAGCAGCACCGACCTGTCAGCCTCAATGGTTCTTCCTCCTTATCTGGGACCAGGCTTCTCTAAATTTATTTTAAAGTGACAACTGTGGCAGAGTGAAGACACAGGCTCCATAACGGAGAGATTACCGAATAAATCAGAGCAGATAAGAGCAAGAAGGACGGATGTGCGTAAAAATAAATAAAGAAGAAGAAGAAGAAGAAGAAGAAGAAGAAGAAGAAGAAGAAGAAGAAGAAGAAGAAGAAGAAGAAGAGGGTCGGGCAGAGAAGAGAGAGAGAGAGAAGACCTGGGTGGAGATAAGGGGGCAGTTAGATAGAGCGGTGTTATTAACAGGCCTGTGGGTGATTTGTTAGCGCTGCAGAGAAAGAAAGAAAGAAAGAAACAAGATGGAGAGAATACTGAGAGGAGGGGAAGAGGTGGTGGGTGAAGGGCTATAAAAGTCTTATTGTGACCTCCTGCCCAACGTGCTCGTCTTACCTCCGTCACTCCTCCTCCTGCCCTGTGTGTCACCTCTCTGGGGCATCCACCCATCCATCCATCCACCCATCCATCCATCCATCCATCCATCCATCCATCCATCCACCCATCCATCCATCCATCCATCCATCCATCCATCCATCCATCCATCCATCCATCCTGCAACTGTGTGTAAAATACCTTTTGTTAGTTTTATAAACATTTAAACCAGAGTGATTAAATATTTGTAGCCGTGTGATTTTGGAGGAAAAACTGAGAGAATGTTCTGCGAGAAGCTGATTCACATTCACACAAAAGTAAATTAAAATATTGAGGCATATATCAACGTGAACAGGGGTGAAAACTCTGCAAAGTTAAATATATATTGCTGTTGATCTTCATTTCTGACATTCTCCTCATGCTGCTGTGTGTTACTGTTTTCTTCTCTGCAGGGTCTGTGTTACACAACATGTTGGGAGCAGGTGTTGCTCTAATGGCTTCTTGCTGTGTGGCAGTTAACAGTTTGACATATTCTAGATGTTTTTCCATGTTGTCACTATTGGCCGCTCTTAAGAAAAACACCAGGGCCAGATGCCGAGTGAGATTACCTGAGTTAATAAAATATACTTTGTTAATAATACACTTGCTGTGTCGTGACTCACTGCTCGCTGTGTTTTTACCAGAGTTTCAATCTCTAACGATTTCCTTCTGATCTGAAACCGTGTTGACACACGCTTCAAAATATTAAACTCTTGCCTCCTTCAGGGAAAGTTGACTGAGAGTGCACGACTGAGGAAACTCTTTACGATGCAAATTCTGGGCTCGTTTTTTAAAGCAAATGAAAAGACAAAGACTCAGAGTCTCAGTGGAGCTGGAGTATAACCTCACAGTGGTCATGTGTATACGCTGCTCGATGGAAGAGGCTCAGGGACACTTCGACCTGCCGCAGAAGAGGAACCACAGTTTTTCTGTCTCGACCAAACCAAAGTACGAAGACCTGAGACTTAAAGACATTAGTTTGAGACATTACGTTGATTTGTTCATTAGATATTATCAGTGGAAAAGTTTTAACAGCTCAGCACGAATCGATTTTCTCTAATTGCCTTTCGACTCCGAAAGTCCGACTGTAAAAGGTGGAGAGGAGCTGTGACTCGGGACAGAGAGCAGGTCGAATCAGAAGGTCGGTTGTTCGATCCCCGGCTCCTTCAGACTGCATGTGAAAGTGTGTGATTGACAGAGGTATGTGAGAATGTGTGAGTGGTGCAGTGTGACTGTGTGAATGTGACCTGTTGTGTCAAGTACAGAAAAGAAAGGGATGACTGTCACTTGTCCTTTACTTAGGAAGGTGGAGTATTTTTAAGGGATCAACACAGCGCAGCCTGGAGGGGAACCATTGAAACTACTCCACCGGGCTCTGCCAGGCTCTTATCCTGTGCACGGCACATTTACACACGTGCACACACTCACAAATACAACACACACGATTGAGCTCAGGTCCCTTTTAGACACAAACACGTTCGTCAATGTCTTGACAACTGAAACACAACAAGCCTGAGAGACTCCAGCTCAGCTGTGACACCTACTGACCCCCGCAGGCTGCTGCTGTGAACTGCAGCCAAGGGCACATGCTGTTTTCAGCCCTTAGGGAAAATTCATGTCACATTTTAACATTTTCACTGGAAAGGTTTAAGGTTATCACACACAAATCATACAATACATTCAGGAAGACAACATAGAAGTGTTGTAAAGCAGTGAAGAGATACTAAAGTCATACATTTGCATTATTGACGGACTTACTAAATTTGAGGGAATTTGATATTTTAGGAGATAAATCCCTTTTCAGTAGTTTGTGTTGAGGTCGCAGCTCTTTAACTGTACATTGTTCACCAATGCTTGCTGATTGTGGGAGATGTTGGGTTTCTATATAATTTAGTACGGACTTGACCTTATTATTTATGTACCTTTAGATACTGTATGTTGTGATTTGGTGCTATACAAATAAAAAGGAATTGTTTTACGCCTATTGTTGAAATTCAGTATGTTGTACAGCGGAGGTGGAGTTCAACACTGTTTTTCCATCACACTGACAGCACCTTGTGTGTTTATGTATAAATGAGACAACCAGAAGTTTCGAGAGAGAGTTCACATTAAAGAAGTAAATCATTTGTGCTCGTGTGGTTACAACTTGCATAATAAAGTGGATCAGTTACCAAACCCTCCACCTCCCGTGCTCCCATCTCTTTGAAATATTCTCCTCCTGTCATTTCTTACCCTCCGTCTCCGTCTCTCCGTCTCTCCGTCTCTCCAGCTGACAAAATGACGATGACAGATCTGTTGAAAGCTGAGGAGATCAAGAAAGCTCTTCAAGCCTTCGAAGGTCTGTAACCGTCGCAGATTTGACGTTCACGTTCTCAGCCGACACAGAGAAGTGACATGTTGTTCAATCCACATAATCACACACCATCCTGCTCTGAATGTGTAGAACTACAGCTGGATATGATTTCACTCTTTGTAACGTTGCTCTTTTTGCCTCTTGAAGGAGAAACATTTGATCCAAGAAAGTTCTTTGAAATGGTCGGGATGAGGGCCATGACGGCCGAAAACGTCAAGAAGGTCTTCCGGGTCCTGGACGTGGACGGCAGCGGGTTCATCGAAGAGGAAGAGCTCAAGTGAGGGATTCACAAAGACCCAGAAATACACAAACACACACACAGCAACAAGGCTACAGGCAGATAAACAGTAGATTGTGTGGAGTCTGGAGTCTGTCATGTTTTCACTGAACACCGTGAGGGATGATTCTCTGCAGGTATGTACTGAAGGGCTTTGCCAAGGAGGGCAGAGATCTGACTGACGCAGAGACAAGAGAATTCCTCAAAGCAGCAGACAAGGACGGAGACGGCAAGATCGGCATCGACGGTGAGAGGAAGTTGCTAATGAAATATTTTATTATTAAAGAAAAGGTAGAAACCGGAGTGGAAGGAGATAGCAACATTTTGACTTGTATTTCTGCAGCAAAGGAGAATCAAACTTAAGATTTCAGCAAAATTTCAACTGTGTAAATAAGTAATAATGTTTTGTACAAAAAACACAATCTCAAAAACGTGAATCATAGTTTACGTGTTCAGAGGAGTTAACTTACTTCAGCTCGTCAGGAAGTTGCCTGGGAACAAAAGTCAGGAGTGCATCTCTTAATACTTTGCAAACAGTGGTCAAAGAGAAATAAACTGAGCATCTGTTAGACGCAAATTAATAAATATTCAGCGATCCAGTAGATATCCAGAGCAGCAGGACCGTGTCTGAGCGACTGAAGAAAAATGAAGTACAGTGTGTTTAGTAAGAAGTGCAACAGTGTGGCTCATAACCGTGTGTTGTAATCGTTTTTGGGCAGAACACCATTTTAAGAGACATTTTGACACGGCTGCATTCCATTCCGGTGCTTCCAGGCTACTGTGCAAACCAATGGCTTGGCCCACGATCCAGAAATCTTGTTTTTATAGCATCAAATAACTTATTAAAACCAAACTTTCAGGAAAAAATTCATGTTTGAACATATATCAGTGAGTTGTTAAAAAATACCTTGTGGGTACTTTGACTTTTTAGCTTGGTCCATGTCCCATCCACTAACATGGAGGAGGCGTTGGCTTCCCTGTGCATTATGCTATTATTTACACCTGAGCTATTTCAGGTGTAAGTCAAAAGGCCTTTTTTTCTACTTATTGGATTTATTGACGATATAGAAATAAAGACTATTTCCATCATTCTCCTTTTATCTGTCGATTCTGTCCTATAACTTTTGCACATTCAGCATTTTAACTTTTCTCTTCCAGAGTTTGAGACCTTGGTGCATGAGTAGGGGACAGCCGAACAGCCCCTCCCTCCTCCTCCTCCTCCTCCTCCTCTTCGTCCCTGCATTCATATTTTGTAACGGCCACCCCCCAAACTCCTGTCACCTCCCTCTGGACCCCGAGCACGGAGTCACACGAGAGCTGCTCGCTACCACACCTGAGCGGAACCAGGCCGACGGGGAGTCACCATGAGGAGAAACACGCAGGCATCATAGGAGCCATTTTTTATATATATCTCATATCCACTCGCTCATGCTGTTTGGGTTTCAGAATCATTCTTGATGATTTCATGAGGATAGTTTGTGGTCTGAAAACAGGTGGTGCTAGTGCTGTAGATGGTGTAGATGTTATAAAGACTTCTTCCTCTGTGTATTTCAGGTTGTGCATCTTGTCTGATTGGTTTTACTTCTAGATGTTCACATAACAGTGCACTTTCCTCCCACTCCTCCTCCTCCTCATCCACCTTCCCTCACCTCACCTCCTCTCCCCTTTCCCTTCCTCCTCCTCCCTTCCTCCTCCTCTCTCCCTGCCTCCGATCAGATGATGTAGTTAAGTAAATATGAAATATAAGACGAGCTGTGAAGGGAAAAAAAAAGATCTGAGTAAGAAATGATAATAAATAAAGGTTGAGTAATAACTGTCTCTTTACTTTTTGTTGCTCACAGTGGACACACAACATTCAACTCACTAAAATACACCGAACAATGCAAAACGTGTCACAGAAGGAGAAATACTGCGTTAGCATCAAATATCACTTAAATCAGACGTGAAAGGATTTTTCTGTCAAATCAGATCTGCATCACATGACCAATCTAATCTGATTCGGGAAACATTTGCTTAGAATATGAAGATAGAAAGAAAGAAAGACATGTTACAACTTCAGTAAAATAGATAAAATAAATAAACGTGTTAATATCAGCTGGAGGCTGTAGCTTCATATTTATCAGACAGATTTGAGTACAGCAGAGTCTCAGGGAAAGATTTCAAGAATAATGTTGTAATATTGCGAGAATAAAGACGTAATTTAATGATTAAAAAGTCATAATATTATGAGAATAAAGTCATAATCGAAAAGAAAGTTGTAATATTACACAGAAATAAAGAAAAATACTGTAATTTTATGAGAATAAACTCATGATTTAATGAAAACAAGGTCATAATTTAACAGAATTAATTTTAAATTTATAAAGAAAAAGAAGCCACAATATAATAAGAATAAAATCTGAATTTAATGATATTTTTATTATAAATATATTTATAATATTCCAAATATATAGTTATTCTTTTGAAGTGGCCCTAATAATAATAATAATAAGTGTATTTCCTACAAATTTTACGAAATGAAACCAGCACCTATCAACATAAAACTTTATGATTTTGATATTTAACCATTAAGATTTACTACAGTCACAACACCTCATCTGATCTATAACTGGACAAGAAACCCAGCGACTCTTCCTCAGCTCTTCTGACTCCGACCCCTTCACGTTTCAGACGAGACGACTTTACACAGAAACAAAACAAAATGCACATCCTGCCTCCACAACCTGATCCGGCAGCGTCGGTTACACACCCGGCCGGCCTGAGGGCCGACGGGTCAGTGGATCCGAGGAGAAGATCTGTCATTGGTCGTCGTGGGGCGAAGCTTTACTGTGGCGAACGGGTTTGTGCCTCTGAAACGAGAGGATGACGGAAAATGTTACACAAAACCTCATGTGCTCAGCTGCTTTCTGCCGACACACATAAAGAACACACACACACACACACACACACACACACACACACACACACACACACACACACACACACACGGACACACTCCAGGCTGGATAACTAACACCAGTCAGAGGTGGATATTCAGCACGTTCCAGAGGTCCTATGTCTTTTTTTTTTAGGGCTTATTGATTTAAACATTTGTGGATCTTTCAAGACTGAAACTGACAATCTATCATTTAAGCATCTGTCTACTGAACAAAATGTTTGCTGAAAACATTGTGTCAACCACCAAGTGCAACAAAGGAACCTTAACCTATAGTACACTTGTTTTATCTATCATCATTTTTATGACATGGGAAATTTGCCGAAGTGTATTCAGGATATTGTTCACACTGAAAAGGCACATAAATGGATACTTGATGGTTTTTCAGATACAGCACTGATTCTGCAATCTTTAATAAAAATGTATTCACTAAATCCAGGACAATAAAAACTAGCTTGTTGATTTTTGGGAATCAAGTCGTACACGTTGATATTTACCTGGGAAACAGAGGGTTTTCAGGTCCCTGGGGGGACAAGGCCTAAAACAAGAGAGGATCAATGTGAGGAACCCAAACATTAGACTTCTGATTAGATTTCTGTTTCATGCAACAGGAAAATAAAAGCCAGTTCTTCTCAGTGTTAATCCTCTGGTACCTGGACATCAGATTCACTCCTCCTCTCAGGGAGGGGGGAGATCGGGTGAAAATCTACTGAGCTCCTCCTCAGGTTCTGACTCGGCAGAAGCAGAGGAGGCGGGTGTTCGTTGTAGCTCTTCGCTTGACCCAGCCTCTTCTCCGTCGCTGGCTCCGCCTTCTTCTCGGGGAGCGGAGAGATCGGCCGGAAGTCTACGGAAGCTCTGCGGTTGGGCGTGGCCGGGGGCGGGACATCGCCGTAGCTCTTGCTCTCCGATTGCTCAGGGTAGGTGTCGGTGGGATCCAGCAGATTGTTCATACTGTGGCTTCTCAGGGAACCACCGCTGAGGGAACACACAGGATTCACATGTGACAGGGAACAGTGTTAGAAATGCTACAGACGGGAATGGTTTCAGACAAATAGAATACCCTGAATAAAATTGATGCATGTGATTCTCACCTTGTCGCTAAAGTGTTGGAGAAATCTTCAACGGGCGCCACATAGGCAGCAGGAAACCAGCCCTGACTGGAGGAGACGACACAGAGTGAAATCCCATATCAACCATTACACTATTTCCTGCTCTAAATAATCAAACTAGTGTTTTATTCTACATTTCTCTTGTCAAATAAAAACCTACATACAACGCTTGACATTTATTTCATGGTTTCAAGTGGTAAATAGTAAGTTTTACAGCCTTATTGGACAAAATTACACTTAGATCCATGTGTTGTGTTGAGAAGCTGATCAAATACCAATGACTCCACTATTACAAAACACCTTTCAGCCTATTATCTACTTTACGAGACCGTTAACCTGTCACCATGTCAATAATTAATAAGTTTATTCATCTCTCTCGTCAATAATAAGCAGTAAAAAAAAGAAAGTTGTTCCATCACAGCAGTCTGATACGATTTCTTGCGGTTGCTGTTGCCAGAGAACATTCAATGCCAATGTAAAAATCTGAAATGGGGCTCCCTTCGGTTTCCCTCTACCCACCGCAAGCTGCTGTCAGTGCGTCCGTACAACCAGCCGTTGCGCGGCTCCTGCACCAGGACGGTGACGGTCTCTCCTCTGTTGAAAGGCAGAAGCTTCGGGTTGGACGAGGAGGGGTGAGACACCAGGGCTCTCATGGATCTGCCTCCCCCCAGACCCAGAGATTCACCCACTGAGCTGGAGCGAGAGCGGCTGGGCAGAGGTGACGGTGCTGGAGGTGGAGGAGGGACGGGAAAGAGATGTTTATCCTTACGTTCATTTATGATGTGACAATGTACAGGTACTGTGATTAGTAGTGTATACCTCCCACCTCTAGAGGGCACTCTGCCCAGCGCCTGTTGCTCCCTCCTGGCCCACGACATGTCTTCATCTCTGGCAACCGTCTGCAGCAGGGAGCTCACTGAACCTCGGAGCTGGAGACACATCAGACACACGGAAACTGACTTGAGGAAACTTAATTAGCCCCATAGACTGTGAATAAAGATGGACGACGCTTCTCAACTTCCTCCCATTATCTAGAAATGAAGCCCAAATACGGGTTCCGCCATCTTGTGCTTTTGATGTCACATATTTAATTAAAACTAAAATTAGCAGAAACATGAACAATTGAAAAAAGACCTGTGTGATAAGAACGACCTAAAATGACAGAACCATCTTATTTGCCATGTATTTCAACCTTTTTTAGTTTGTTGCATGTCCCATTCAATAACATGGAGGAGGCAGGGTTTGTGACATATACTGTAGCCAGCCACCAGGAGGTGATCAAGAGCCATCACGTCGTCTATCTTTATTTAAAGTCGATAATAGTAAAAAGACATCTTCTTAACAAGCCAATTCTAAACAAAGACACGTCTCTGATATTATCTGATAATACATTTTTTAACTAAAGGCCTCTGCTCCCTTGTGCAGATAATATAAACTGCCCTTGTTCCTATTTGACAATGTACTGCACCTTAATATGAGAATTTACAGAGCACTGAATATAACAGTATAATAGTAATAGTATGAGTAATAGTATTGAACATAATTTACTGAACCATAATGTCCCCATAGACAAGAACAATTGACTAAAGCAGGTAAAGTGCTGGTACCTGTGCCTCTTGTTCTAAGTGTGTGGGCGTGCGAGGTCTGGACCCTCTGGTCTCGTTCACTTTCTCCTTCCAGCCGTCGGCCTTTTGCTGAAGAGACGCACCGGTCTGCAAACAGAGAGAGAGAGGAGAGCGACTCACTGAGTCACAGCCTGATGAGAGAGAAACTCACTCATCAGCAACGCTTCAGTAGATAAGACGATGGACACTGAGACGACATGAGGAGAATGAAAATGAAAACAGCCCAATGAGACAATGACGTCAGCATCAGATAAACTTCACCTTCACATGGCTTTGATCTGTGCTGTCTTATAGTTATAGTTATGAAAATCACAGAATCAACTATCCCTGTAAAATAAAGTCGAAATGGAAATATGAATATTCACATCGTATGTTAGAGCAGCTGCTGAGGTCAAGTCTCCTTTTTCATGAGAACGTATTAAATGAGGAGACATTTTAGTGCATTTTATCAAATTCTTGCTTATAATTTTGAGTTAACATTTGTTTACTTTTTGATTAAAGCCGTTTTCAGATATGTAAATGTCCGTACAACTGGATCTGGACTTTCTGGAGTTTGCCTTTCACATCTGAAGAAAGCATTTCAATCAGAGCCAGTGTTCAGGCAAGGGAAGAACATCACGTTTAAACTCAGCTGCAGAGATTCACATGTTCCGTTCGACACCTGCGTCGGCCCGAATCACCAAAAACTCTCAAATCTCGTTGACTTTCCAACTTGATATCTTCGTCGGTGTCTCCTACATGTGTGACTCCTCTTTTTCATCCTGAGATACATTCATTTTAGTTTTGTTTCCTCACTTTTGCGTCTGTCACAAGTTAGAAACGTTGTCGACACGACCACTGGCTCGAGGTGAATCCTCCAGATAATCTGCTGCATTCTGACACGGTCTCATTCGGACATTCGCCGGAGTTTTTACTACAGCGGCTGGAAGAAGAAACTCTGGAGATTTTCGCAGCAACTGACTCTGACATTTGCCTTTTTCACAAACAGCCCCTCTGGACACTTTCAGGAGATCGTTCGGATTCTTGAAGCAGCTGATTAGCCTGAATTTAGCTGCATCTGAACAGCACAGGAAACC
>NC_047151.1:26065044-26090044 GCF_009819705.1 Hippoglossus hippoglossus | reverse complement strand
AAACTGATGTGAATGTGCACGTTTTGGATTTACAGCCATTTGGGGTTTTGTAAATAACTCAGTCCTCCTCGTGTTTTGTCTTATTTATTCAACCTGCAGAAAATATGTAGAGAAACCATTTCAGTCCTTGTCACTTTAACCGCTGACGTCTTGCATGTTGTTGTGTGAGGAGCAGTGAGGCTGCTCTAACCTGCAGGGGTCAACAAGTCTTTCAAGTGGGCGGTGTCATCAAAAATGACCTCATCACTACCAGCGTCCACGCTCCGCTGCTTCTGGCAGCGACTCACAGTCTCCAGCACGGTTCTCAGACGCCGATCCAGAGCAGCGAGGTGGGGCTCTGCCAGCAGGGGGGCGGCGCGGTGCAGGGGATCCTGGGAAAGCGAGGCCCGCATGACGTCGCTGAGACGATACTGAGGCAGAGACAGGAGACGCAGGCGAAGCCACGTGGTCTGACGGATTCTGGAGAAAAGCAAAAGAAAGAGGTGTTTAAGAATAAAGGACAGGATGGAGCTTTTTTTAATGCATAAACAATTGCACAAATCTGGATTAACCTCACATGTGCTGAAAGGAAAAATCTTTTATTTTGACTTAATGTAGCCAGAGAGGAAGCTGTGGACTGTACAAAGATTATAGTAACGAAGAAATTCATCCCATTTTTCTCATTGTACCTGCAGCACTGTTCTAGTGGAGCGAGGATGGACGGCTCATCTCTGGAGTGACGCCCAAATCTGCAGTGACAACACAGTCGGAATCAGTTGAGTCACAATCGCAGCCATAGAAACAACCAAAGAAATTGAATTGCAGCCCTGTGGTTGTTTGCCTCCGCCAACCAGCGCAGTCCACACTGTGACCTTTGACCTTTGGACACTGACGTCTAATCAGTTCATCTTTGAGTCCAAGTGACAACTGGACCAAACTTAAAGGAATTCCTTACAGACAGACTTGAGAAATCATGTTCAGGGACGGAAACTTGTTTTGTGAGGCCACGCTGACGTTTGACCACCAAAATAAAATCAGTCAATCCCTGAGTCTTATTGATGTTCTGAAGAAATTCCCTCATAACCCAAAGATGTGTCTCCAGCCACTGAGGCATAAAAACTAAGTGTGTTAACGTGAACTCGGATCATGAGAACAATGAGAGAAATACTTGCGCTCTGCCGTTGTCGAGGTGCAACAGAACAGTGTTGTCGCCAAACTTCTCAAAGGTCTCATAGTGGTGTCGGTCCATGTTGCCTGTGGGAGGAAAAGGAAAACCTCTGTTAATGTTGTCAACAACTACATGGTGAACGCACATTCCTGCTATTGGCACAACAATTACACATCTGTTTGTTCATCACCTCTACAAACCATGAGCCTCAACATCTAAATCCATCAATCAACAGTTGAATGAATGTTTACGCTGATAAACTCCCTGAAGAAACAAGCTTTTAGAAAAGTTTTCTGACTAAAGTTATCTGAGGTTATTTGGTGAATTTTTTATTTTTTTAAAAACCTTTCAGCAGATTAAGTCCGTTTTATTCAGATGAGGGAACTTCTGCCGGCTACTTCAGACAAAATGTGAGAAATTGCCTTTATGACTTTGTGCAACAGTTTAATTGAAAAATCTAAAGTTTTACAAATTAGTACAACAAAACAAGATGTACAAACAGACATTACACAGTAACGGCACATGAACTTGAGGAATCACAGGGTACAAGATCTTTTAAGTGATCGGTGCATCTTCACCAGCATCATGAACCAGGATGTACAAATCGCACAAACAAGCACCTCTGAACAGTATTTGACTCACAACTCATTCGGCGTCTGCAAGAACATTTTATGCAACTTTTAGCAAATCGAGGGGTCTTTTCATTTGTGTGCTGGTTCCATGGGATGTCTAACTATTTAACTAACACTTCAGAGCAGACTCACTAGCCTCACTCTTCTCAAACTACACAACACTGGTTTTAAACTGGCGTGAAGGGGAATCTTAGTTATAATGTGAGCGTCCGCCAGCCCCGAGTCTCCCGGCTCTCGCCCTTCATCTAGATAGAGGGGGCAGTGGTGGACCGGTAACTGAGGGGCGGTCGACGAAGACGCCTCTGAGACTCGAACATTATCTCGGGTGTGATTTGAGCTCCTGACTTGAGCCGTGACACAAACAAGCGGCAGTGAGCATGGCCGTGGAGAGTCTGTGCCCTGCAGGGCTCCCAGCTGTGGGTCCCACGCTGCCCCTCGAAGCTCCAGGCCACATAGATACACAGCATCCACGGGGGGGGAGTCTGGGTATCTGCCGTCACTCAGGACCTGCGGGGACAAGAAAATCATCAATCTTTATCCTGTAGTTAAAGTTAAAATATTTTTCATCCACTGGGTTCCAGTCACTTTACTGTGGAGTCGTGATTTACCTGAAAATGCAGTTCTACATCACTGATATATCTGAGATTTACTCGAGCCGCCTTCCTCATAAGTGCCACCAGAAACCCTCTGGCATTGCTGAAAGCAGAGAGTCGGTATGCACCGGGTGGATCTGAAGTGTTGCTGCGCTCGACATAAGCGCTGAGCAACTCCGCCCTCCTCTCCAAGCGAGACAGGGCGGCGAGGGAAGCGAAGGTCGGCGTGCCGTATCGAACGGGCTGCTGCGGCTGTGACAGGAGCGAGGACACCGTATGAATGAGCTCATCCCACTCCGCCCGGAGGAAGTCACTCAGGGAGCTGCGGGAAACAGCTCCTGCATTTGTAACTCTGCTGTCACTCCTGTTTGTGAGGTAACTCTTCAGAGCCAGGAGTCTGTCTCTGGCGTGGCTGCTGGTCGACACCGTGAAGGTGCCACGTGAACTCCTCGCCGTTCCCAGAGGATTCTGGGAGGCCTGCAGCAGAATGTTCAAATTGTGGCTGTTGATCTTGATCATCTCGGCTGCCACATCCGCTTTAAAGCCCAGCACGGCCGGGTCATTGATGTTCGCTGCATCCTGAAGACCCTGCTCCAGTATCTGCAGCAGTCCTGTCAAATCTGAGGCTAAGAAACAAAACCACAGTCAATACACGTGATTTACACAGAGGACTTTGTGTGTGATGTCCTGCCTCCTGCATTCTCTACCCAGGTGCCAACCCCCCGACTGAATGCTCCGGAGATTTTGTTGTTGTTGTGAACATGTCTGACCTCATTTCCTCCGGTTTACTCTCTCATCAATTAGCTCGTAGGACTCAAACTATTCAGAATACGTGACAATAAGAAAGTGGTGTGGTTACCGAACTGGCCGGGGTTCCTGATGATGTCTGAGAGGATGTGTGGTCCTCTGCCCCACAGGGGAGACAGTCTGCTCAGGCAGGCCTTGGCAGTGTTTTCCACCAGCTCCAAATCTGCAGAGTCGAGCGCATGGCCGCCGTGCACCAGGCTGCCTGAGAATGAAGAGTACAACAAGGTTAAGGCAAACAGGAAGTAAACCAGAGGGACAGGCTCAGATGTTATTGCTGCCTCACCTGCTATATACTGCAAAGCTTTAGTCTGGACTTGACAGAGACGGCTGATGCAGTCGTGAGCTTCCACCAGAGCCAGGAGGTCGCCCTGGTCCCTAGAGACAATCCACAAGTATAAGCTCTTTATCCATGATTAGATATCCACCATTTGAACAACTAATATATTGATCCAATTTGTTTTCAGGCTGGCAAATATACAAATATGTAATGAGACAACACCTCCACTCTACATCAACTGCAGTAGAAGTTATTTGGGCCCGTTTCCTCACCAGTTGTAGATTCTGCCCTGGCCTAAGTATTTACAGGTCTGTCTCTGCAGCAGGACGGAGTGGAAGACGGCACAGCGGAGGAGGAACTCCATGTTTTCCGCCGTCACACCCGACGGGGATCGACTCTGTGTGATGGAAACAACCTGATGCAGGGAGCGGCTCAGCTCCTCCTTCAGGTCCCAGGGGGAGTCGCAGACCAGAGGCAGGCAGCGCATTCGCACTGTCGCTGTTCAACGATACAAAAAAGCAATTATCCACGGTTTCTGAGCTTGAAAGGAAAACTAAACCTAATCAAAGCAGTAATGGAAATAGAATCGTTTACCTGGTATGTGGTGAGATGCACATTCTTGAGTTACAAACCACAAGCGGAAGCCCGGGCGAGTGGGGCCTCGCTCTTCTGTGAAACAATGAAGTAATCAGGGAAGCAGACAGATGGAGAAACACACTAAAGACTGGACTTTAAAACACGTGTTAATGCTCATGAATGATACAAACACAATATAAAGTGACTCCTACCTTTGAAAGAGGAGATCATCTGACTGAGGCGAGCCACTACTTCATCATCCCATCGCTCCAGCAGATGACAGTTGCTAAAAACCAACCAGTGGCCGTCGTCGACTGCTTTGTCCAGCGCTGAGAGGAGGATTTCTCCGTCACACAGAGCCCCTAAAGAAATGACTTTTACCTGAAAATAAAACATGTTAATTTAGTATTAAAGAAGCGCTGCACTTATGTTAACTGCTATTAAGTTAAAACAAAACAAAATGGTGTGTTACCTCCGGTTTAACCCCTGTTTCTCCTACACAGTCTGCCAGTGTGTGTATTAAGTGAAGAGGCCGAATACTTGTCCTGTTGTCTCCTCCTGGACTTGGCAAGGTAAGACTGATGGGTCCTTCGTGTCTGAGGACGTATCGTGAGAGAGACCCTGGGTTCCCGGTGTGAGGGGCCTCAGACGTCACAGTCTGAACGGGCAGGCAGAGCTGGGAGGCAGATATCATGTCAGCCAGTCCCTCCAGGCGGTTTGGGTTCAAGGTTTTCCAGAGGAGAGCCCGCTGAACCAGGGACAGGTGGGAGTGTGAGTGACAGGGAACAGCGCCCGCCACAGTGGAGGTTGGGAAGCGCAGGTACTCCTGCCACTGTGTGGGGTAAGTGCAAAGTGAGGAGAGCAGCCCTGTGAAGGCCGGGACACTCTCCAGGCAGAGGAGCTCTGGGTGTATCTGAGGGGGGGTCCAGCTGGGCAGAGGAGTGGTGGACTGTGAGGCAGTCTGAGACGGGGGACAGGGTTGATGTTCGATGTCTTGAAGGCCCCTGAGGAAGGCCCCCCTCTCGCCCTCAGAGCAGAGCTGGTTGTGCTGCAGCAGAGCTACAGACACCAGCAGCTTCAGAACAGAGAAATGACTCTTGAAAAGAAGAGGCCTGTATTGGAGCAGCAGCTGGGAAACCATCTTGTTTGTGATCTCTGGCTTTATGCCCCTTGGCACTTTTCCGATGGCAAACGACACTAATGGCCTGCCCTTCTCAACGAAGACATCTTGTATAACTGCGATGAAGCCGCGCAGGGAGAAGTAGTAGGCGGGGGAAAGCCGGGACACCTCCTGCAGCGCCTGGTAGAGGGCGGCGGCCAGCCTCACCAGCTGTCGGGGGGGAGCCACCAGAGCCTCGTGGTGCTCCAGCTCCTCGCTCAGCTGCTGGATCTCAGCCTGCAGGTTTTTCATCGCCTCTTGAAAAACGGCCGCGTTGGGGCGAAAAGCAGGGGCCGGCGGCATAGAGGCGTTCGACTGCAGGACGTGGTTCTTCAGAGCATCCTGAGAGAAGATTGTGTACAAGTCAACAGATGAACAGCAGCTACGAACAACAGCAGATCATATATCAAATCAGATTTTGCATAAAAGCACCACCAACTTGGCAGCTCAATTAAAATAATGTGTAAATCACTCTCAGTGCCCAGATGTACATGAAAAGTCAGACTACAGCTCCTGGGGGCAAGATATAAGATTCAGGTTTGGAAAATAATCCACCGACAATCATTTGATATCAGTCAGATGAATCTGCACAGTGCAGAGGGCATTTAGTATCTGTTTGGTGTAGTGACCTCTTCTCTGACTAGTTTCTCCTGCAGCAGCTGCTTGTCATTCTGGAGCCGTCGGTGTTGAATCAGCAGCTCCTCACACTCAGATTGCAGCAGCAGCGTCAGCATCAGCTCCTCGATCTCTTCTGAGCTCAGAGAAAGGTCGACCACGTGGACTTGAGCCAAGATGGATGGATGGATCTCTGAGGAACAAGAGCAGGAAGAAATACTCACTACTTGTAAGTTAAGAGAGCTCATATCCTAAATGTCCAGTGTTCAAGTTCATTACTGTTCAAGGATCTTTTAAAGCCGGGATCAAGCTCTTTATGCAAACAGACGTTTAAAAAGAGCTGAATCCTGTCTTAGCACGATATTAAATGATCTGTGAAAAGTTAGTTCATCTGTGCATTGATGACAAATCCAGAGCGAGCTAGAAACACAGTCTCCAAATGATGATGCATCTCCAATGCAGAGACGTCAGAATAAAACTACACAATCATAACCTCTTACCGACTTAATGTTGCTCATGTTAGTTAATTCAGTTAATACTTAATGGAGGAAGAAGTTTGAAATAATTGAGATATTGATTTGAAGTCATATCAAACCAACCCTACTAAACAAAAAAATAAAATGGAACCAGGATTTTTGTTAAATCACAGTCACGGACAAATAAGGATAGAAATTAAAAACCACGAAACCATTAAACAGCTGCAAAAACTCCCTAAAGCCAAAGTCATTCATTCAAAACTCCCAGTTAGACGACTTTAACAGAGACTGCCTGTTTATATTGACTCTACAAATCGTTCTTACCACTGCTGAGCAGTCGGACGGGAAGATGAGTGCTAAGAAAGATGCGAAAATCAGGGTGGGTTGGTTGAGCCTGCTGCTTTAGCCCTGGAGGGCGGCATCCAGCAGGGGGCGCCAATCTGGCCAGGAACCGAGAACTAGGGTTTGCATGTTCCACTCGAGTTACCAGGACTCTCAAACCTGCAGAAACAAAATGGTTGGATTGACTTAAGGGTGAAAACAGACACTGAATATATTTGATTATTTTCTTTAGTGCAGAGATTCACCCTTCTCAGCAGCCTGGTCCAGTTTCTCCAGCAGCTCTGGGTCATCGGCACAAATCACCATCCCACACTCAGTCTCAGGATCCATATCGTCACCTGAAGAGCAGACACTTGTGAAGTTTTGTTTTTTTCTACACAGTTTACAATTCATCCTGTTCTATAGAGGAAACAGACGAACTTCTGGTGGCTGAAAACCAAAATCCCCAGCTCAGAAGTTGTCTCAGGACCCACCTGTGATGAACCAGCTCTGGGAGCTTCTCTCTTGATGCTGCTGGATGTCTGCCAGTAGAGGCCAGCGCTGACACAGGGTATTTCTGTAGCCCCACAGCAGCAGCTGGACCACAAGTCTGGAGGATACAGTGTTCTGGATCTGCAGGTCGCTCAGACCCAACGCTCGACCCAGAGGAAGCTGCGGCCTCTCAAAAACAGGGATGGGAAAACCCGGAGGTGGAGAAGGAGGTGCAGGGTGTGACTGTGGAAACAGGGATGTTCTAGGGTCCTCTGGGTTCGTGTTGATACTTCCTGTCTGACACAGCTTCCTCCACTTGGTTAGTAGTTCTGTGCGCACATCAGGAGGAAAGGGGCCTAAATAAGCCACGATCGCAGCCAGGACGAGGGCATCTCCCAGTAAGTTGTGTTTTTGTAACTCTGCCTCCTGAAGGGAAAATAGAAACAAATTATAATAATTTAAATATAATGTAACATCCAACAATGTTTAAGTGACATGTAAAGTACATTTGAAAATGATGTTACCTCCGCAGCAGCCCTCCAGTCCCTGACATTTTCCTCTAACTGCTCAGCAGTTGCAGTAAATTCTCTGTCCATTTTCTCAGCCTCATGCAGCTTCGGTAGAAGCGATTTTTGGCACTTTTGTATAAACTGAAGCTGACGCTTCAAATCCTCCAGGTGATAGTGTGCCTCCTGTTTGTGCTGCTTGGCCTGGTGCAGCTGAGCTCGTACTTCTCTGTCCAGCTCCTCCAACTGACGCTTGACCAACAGCTGGTGTCGCAGAGAGTAGTATTCATATACAGCCTGGACCCATCGACACAGGGACTCGCAGGCTTGGCTCACGTCTCGTACAGACTCTGGCACAAACTCAGGACTGATGATTATCTGGTGGAGCTGCCGCAGCTGTCCTTGCGTCAGCGTGAACCGGTCAAAGAATTCCAGCTCCTGGCAAAAGGAGATACAGTATAATAACACCAACATTTAGCAAGAATTCAATACGACAATACCAAAGCTTACACGACACAAACTGGAACAATGACTCAACTAAGTACCTGGTACGTGTGTGTGTGTCTTGTTATTTTACAGTATTGTGTTTAATTTGCTGACAGTTGCTAACTCTGAGGTATCATAAAAAAAATCGGTTCCAAAACTACATTAACTTTTTTACTCACTTGAAAAAAGTTAGGTCGTCTAAGAAGCAGTCGAGCGCTGTCCCAGCCGGGCGGATGATTAAACAGCAGACAAATGGCATCCATGACTGTGACCACTCCAACAGGGGGATCTCTGTAGTGACGCACCTCCTCCAGGTCAGAGAAGTCCAGGCATTCCAGAATTTTGAGGCATGACAGGAACACAGGCATCAACTAGAAGAAGAACAAAAAGATTCATCTTCAGTGACACTTCTTCTAAATGTCTAAATGCTAATTAGCTTCTATTTACATGGGATTGGATAAAACAGATGATCTATCTACCTGCTTCTGAGCTTCATTAAACTGTTCCTCCACGTCCAGCTGCTTGGTCTTCACCTCCGCACATTTGGTCTGAACTTCCTCAAACAGGATTGTCTGGTCATCGACAGCTCTGACGAGATCTTTCTTACGCTGCCGGAACAAGAGGAGGGGAACAAAGCTTTAATGGTTGAATGAAACTGATTTGCAGTTTTTTTTTTTATATGATTAAAATTACAATATTAACTGAGGTTTACATGCAGCTTGGGGACTTTAACATAATCTTTAACTTAAAAAGGAGAAGCCATTGTGAAATCGATTAACAATGGCCCCTGCAGTGTCGTATGTTATTCAGAATATATGAGTGCACTGAATATATTGCTTGCGAAATTGAAACAGGAAATCTGCTGCAACATTATACAGAATATTGACCCCACTGAAGCTGCACGTGCTGAAGTGCTGTACAATTACCTGCTGGGTCTTATCAACCTTGTTCTTCAGTCTCTCTAAGTTCAGTTTGTTCTGCAGAGTTGTTTCGTTCAAAACATCCACATGAGACAAAACAAAGGCAACTCTGAAAAAGAAAAATGTTATTAAAGACCAATATGTTTATTGTTTTTACTTTAAAAGTGTAAAGAAAAGACTATTTAGACCTTTACACTCTAATGCAACAAGTGCTGACCGCAGTCAATCTTGTTCGGGATGAAGTTTCCAGTGAGACGATCGAGGTCATGTTCATTCAATACTCGAGACACAAGAAGAAATTCTACTCAAAGACTGATTACCTGTTGGCTAGTCCCTGCCTCTGTTTGTGCAGGTGTTTGCAGAGGTAACCGAAGTGGGAGATGAACTCCATGTAGGTCATAGGGTTGAAAGGCTGAGCCTTGAGAAGGACAGAGGCATACCGACGTGCAGATTGATGGACTCCTGCCATAGCCACTGACAGGCTGGTCAGTGAGCCGTCTGTCTCCACTGAATTGAAGTAAAAAGAGAGAAATAATGTCAGGGTAAAGTGTAGGAATATCATCGTCAGTAAAAAAAGGTTAAAATGAAGTGAGAATAAGATAGTTTATGTGAAGTTACTCACTTTTGTGGGGACTGGTTTTGAGAAATTGAGCAGCAACTCTAGCTAAAGACTGGATGCACCACGGCTGGTAGACTTCGACGCAGCAGCTCAGACTCAGGGTCTTGGTTATTTGTCTCTGGAACGTAAAAACAAACTCCTCCATTTAGGACTGCACTTTGTGTACAACACTGAATACACAACAAGGGCTCAAATCAAAAACATGGAGCTCTCTGTGTCCGTTTGGGAAGAGGGGGTCGGAAAATACATTTTAAAATAAAGTGGGCATTTGTTTTTATGAATATGAAAAAAAAAGATAGTTGGATACAAAGCTTGAGTGACATAGAAAATAAATAATAAATAATTCAAAGAAAATACTCACATTGGTAACGTGGGTTCCATCGCTGGTGGAGGACATCATAAGGAACACATGCACATTTTTGTGGACTTTGCTCAAGTACCTTAAATAAAAAATATATGATAAGTACACTCATTATATTTTCCTAAAATTTTGTCTAAGTACCTAAACTATTTTCCTGTAAGCTCATTCTGGTGAGTGATTTTGCATTTCTATAAATATACCAACAATACTAGTACACCCACATCACAAGTACATGAGGACACTAAATACTTACTGAATGTACTTCTAGGTCTAATTCTACAATAAGACAGAATTACAAGATCACTTGGGTATTTCCTCTTACTTATCAAGCGTCCAACTGTCCATGAGGTATTGTCTTGACCTTGTCACGTCCATCACACTGGAAACCAGGTTCTTCAGCTCCTCCTCCGTGTAGAGTGCTGGGAAGGTTCTGCGCCCCATTGCCGCCAACAGTTCATCTCTAACAGCCGGGCCGATATCCTCATGGACCAGCACGAGAACATGAACTCCATCCACTCTCGATTGATTCCCAGCCTCTTTTAGGATTTCGTGCAACTGGCTCTCATTGCCTGAATGTACCTCCATCAACGGGTAGCCTGTCAGGTCGGCCGCCAAACGTACAGCGGTTTTACGTCCTGTTCCTTTGTCTGAGCCGATCAGTACTCCGTGACCTTTAGGTGTGAGCAAAGCTCTGAGTATGTGTAACAGTTGACTCACTCTCTGTCTGTGCACAATGTATCTGGAAGTAGTGTAGTTATTATCAACGTCAGGTCCTTTGTCGTCCCGATTTCTGTCCAGGAGAGCAGGCAGCTTTTGCAGCACCGCATCAAGGTCCTGCTCCTTGTAAGAAAAGCTCCATTTAGAACCGTGTTGTGGATCCATTGAACTCCAGGTCTCTGAGAGCTCTGGACCATATACAAGCCCAGCCACTGTTTCCTCCATGTGCTGAAGAATCTGGAGCTGCGGAGGGTGAGTTGTTAGGTTTTCCCCTTCTGAACAATTGTTTTCAGGCAAAAGGAAAGGCTCAGGCAGTGTATCGTCTTCCTTCAGGTCTGACTGGGCAGCTGGTTCTGGCTCTGCTGACAGACTTAATGTATCTGGACCCTGATGTATTTCTTTACAGGCGCCTGCTGTGTCCAATCTAACGCCAAACTCTGTTGCTGCAACCTTTGCTATAAGTGACACAAGAGTTTTGCTTTCCTCCTCAGAGCATCTATCTTGGAAAGTACGCATGCACTCATGCATCCAGAGATGTGCTACTTGAAGAACCGATGTTTCTGTCTCTGGCAGGTTGGGAGGAAACCCAGGTAGAGCAACGACCTTATCCTGCGTTGTCCGTGTGGTTTGGATGCTTGGCTGCCACAAGTACATCCCCTGAAACACCTTCTGCAGGTCATGATGGGAGAACATGAAGAAGGGCCTCTCTTCACTCGGCTGGAATTGGTCACATACAGCGTGATACAGAGTTTTAGTTGCAGTGATGACACAACATGCCATGTCCTCACCACTCTGTTGAAGTGGCATTCCTTTGAGCCAAGCTTGTAGCCTTGGAGAATGGATAGACAGTATGATGTCTGTAGAGGGGCTTGGGAGGACAAAGATGGAGAACAGGCGTGAGAGCCGGGAGGATATCCCATTACTGTGGTAGTTGCCCAATCCAGAGGCACAACAGGTAGCCATGTAACTGATGAGTCCAGAACACAATGGCTTGAAGTGGTAGGTATCTAAGGTTAGAATCTGTCCCTTTGAAATACTCTGTCGTAGAGATTCTAGAGCAGTCGATGTCTTCCCAAAGACATCTATCAACAGGAAGAGCACAAATATTACTGTTATAAAAACTCACATTCAAATTTAAGCAATTTAGCTCATCTGAGTTGAATGTTCGTACTCACCACAGGGGGCTTCGTGCAAATCGTCCACAAACAGAAGGAGTCTCTGCTCTTTGGTCGCAGAACCCACGGCATCTTTACAGTACCTCGGGCAGCTGATGTTACTCAGTATAGTGCGCAGGTCTCTGGAGCTCAGGGATGGACTGGCTGTCAGGCTGATGTGTGGCTTGTCAAAACTTAGCAAAGATTGACACAGGCTGGTTTTTCCAGAGCTGGGTTCCCCTGCGAGCAGCACTGGCTGGTTTGCCTCCAACATGAGGTTCAGTAGATAGTTGTATTTCCCAAACTATGTTCAAACAATTAAGACAGTTGTAAGTTATCAAATGTAGCGATCACCATATTTATGGAATTGTGACTAGATGAATTGTTTAAGACAAACCTTGGGAGTGATGGAATTTGTCGACAGTGTTTTCTTGGGGCACATTTTACTGTCGAGGTTAAAAAAGTGTTCAAACACATTCTCGTCGTCAGGAACCAGGATGTTGTACCGGCAGGAAAACAGCACTTGGCGAACTGTCAAGTCGAACTGTGGCCAGTGACTGAAACAAAAACAAACACACGTGAATGCCAACGGTTACTGATATTCATCGAGGAGACTTTCTGTTTATACAAATTTTGATAGCAACATAGAATAACAATAACAAAAATATCCTACCGAGGATGCAGATGTCCGCCAAATCCCCAAATATAAGCCAACAGGAAAAGGTTTCTGGTGAGTTTACTTTGGGCATCGATGTCTGATGTACCGGCTCCATCTAGAGGTGAATCTGAAGAGACAAGTTTTAGTTTTAAAATGATAAAAAACACTACATTACTATCACAAGGTTATAAGTCAATGCACAATGGTTATACCTGCTTTGTCTTCAAGTGTTGCCTCAGCTTTTTCTACTTGCGTCCTTTGATTTTGTAGGAGGGCGGTTAGGATCCGACCAAATGACGTGATTTCTTGTAGTCCATAGGCGGAGCTGTTGGAAGATTGTCCTTCACTTTGGACTGCAGAGGTTGACGCCATCTGCCCAAGAGTGCTGGAGAAAAGATCTTCAGCGAGACGATTCCACATGTTCAAGGTTCCTTGATCCAGTTTGTATTCAGAGTGGAGAACATCCATTTCTTTCTTCCACACAGTCTTCCACAGATCGCTTCCTGTAAAATTAATGAAGCTACAGCGGGTCACCGCAGAGGGGGTTGCATCGCTGAGGTCTGTGATCTCCATGAGTAGCTTTAGGGAGGATTGGGTTGACACAAGTTTTTCCCCTGATGAGAGGAGGAGGAACGGGTCCTCTGGGTTGCACAGAGTGGTTAAGTAATCTAACCAGCCCGGCTGCCCAACAGGCTCGCCGTCCATTACCAGCCATTTCGCTCTTGGCGTCTGATCACGTTTCCTCTTATTGTTGCACAGTTTAGAACGTGTGTGTTCCCACCGTCCTGAATCTCTCACCACTTTTGCAATAGCTCCGTCTTGCCATCCTCTCTTTTCACAGAAGCTGCCAAATAGCTCCTCGTGGGACATGGCATTAGGAAATAAAACCACAGTATCAACTGAGTTCCAGATCTGTGGATCTGCCTGTGGGGCGTCTCCTCTTAACACACTGTCATTTTCAAACACATTTCCCATTGCCTTGGCAGCCAGACTATCGAGTGCTCCAGCCAGGGCAGAGTGACAGGTTGTTTTTCCACTGCCTGACGGGCCTATGAGCAGAACTGCCTGAGACGATTCCATTGTCTGGTAGAGTGTGAGAGCGTTGCAGATGGTTTCTGTGTCAGGATGCAGCTGCTTCCATTGCAATTCTTCTGTAATTGCTTCTTTAAGTTGGTTGTTTTTTTCTTCTTCAAAATATTGTTGGAACAGAGGAAACTCCAATGCTATGGGGAAAGCATCCTTGAAAACGGTGTAGAACTTCAAGGCTTTCCTGTGGTCGTAAAGAGCAGGTAGTAAGACCGAAATAATCCCTTCTACAAGGGCTCTTTCTTCCATTAAGCTCTGTATAATTAACAAACGAGAACTGTGCGACGTTGGGAGCTTTTCAAATTCTTCGCTGTCCACCTCAGGATCTCTGGCAGACACATTTTCAGGAGACACAAGGTCTGTGTTTTCTGCAGCTGCTCTTTTAGCCTCATCTGACATTTGTTGTTGCCTTACACTTTGATTTAAATGTAGTTCAGAGGCAGAGATGATCTTTTGCAAGACAACAAGGAAGCCGCTCTGGTTGTCAGTGATGAAATCAGGCAGACAGCGACAATCCTTAGCCAGATTGATGAGAGACACCAGACGTTGACTCAAAGACACGGCATCTGAGAAGCCAATGGAAGTCAGCGTAACTTCCGCAATGATCCTGTAACTGGGATGGGTCAATGCCACTGGTCTCATTGCAAATCGCAGACTCTCTGGAAGCTCGAATGTGTACCGCGTTGAAGAGATGACAACACATCCATAGTTGAGGTTTGCAGAAATGTCTTTCCCTGCGAGTATCATTCGACACTCTGGATCAGTTTTTGTACAACCTACGACCTCATCGGCAGTCTGGTCCTTTCGCTCATTGTGTCCTCTTTGATTCCCATTTTCTGTAAACCCATTGAAAGACTGGTGAATGTCTAATAGATGCTGTCCCAGCGACGATAGGACCCCTTGTGTTAGTAAGTCCACAGAGTCAAACAGAAGCCATGCTCCAGTCTGGAGGGCACCGAACAGCATCTGCTGGACAACATCTAGTCTCATGCTTGGATAACACTGCACAGTGACAACCTGCCGCCCCAGTGCTTTTCCTAACTGGAGCACGGTGTTTTTCTTTCCAGACATGCAGGGTCCACTCACAAACCCACATCTGTAGCTTGTCAGAGCAAGGACAATCCCCAGTATTGCCCGATCTGTAGAAGGAGTGTGCACCATCACCAAGTCTTCTGGACCAAAGTACTCGTAGCCATATTGGAGGCGATGGCCCAAAACATCAACATAACACCCTGGATCATCATCGCATTTCAAACTCTGATCTTCTGAGTTTATATGATACTTCATTGCGGTAAGCCACTCGTAAGATGACTCCGGATCACACCGCACCTCCATGAGTTGAGACAGCTGCTGTGCATGATTCATTGTAAGTTGCACTAAAGCACTCAGACACACCATCATGTATCTAGACACCAGAGATTCCCGTTCTGCCCCGGTGCCTCTGTCTCTTATAAAACGGCAAAGGCTTTTCAGTTTTGCAGAGTTGTGGGCCTTTATGTGTCTCAGCTTCACCGGGCTTGATTCCTGGAGAGCTTGGAGAACAAAACTGGACCACACTGCTTCCTCAGCCACCAGCATACACTGGAGAGGGAACTCAGTCAGCAGATCCAGCACATATTGAATATTTTTTCTGCCTTGCTCAAATTGAAGCAATACTTTCTCGTCACATGCCAGATCTGTACAGGATTGTTGAACCTGGTATTGAGCAGCATTACATTGTTTTACAAGCTGCATCATGGTCAATTCTAATTGTTTCTCAAATTGACAAAACCAATCCAAGGCGTTAGGATTTGATTCTAAAGGAGACAGAAAGCTGACGTGCTCCTGTAGGCTGGCGAAAACCCCCAGCACCTTCATCTGCCTGTGGCTTCCAGATGAAACCCCGTCGGTCTTTCCATCTCTTGTATTACATGGACTTTCACTATGCACTTCAAGCGAGTGTATCCCCTTAAAGCATTTGCGTACATAGGGTTGCAGCTTGGAGGGCTCTGGGTGGAAGGAGAGTAGTTGTGTTACTTCCGTGTCGCTCAAGAACCAGAGTCTTGGAAACTGCTCACGGAAGGCATCCAGGAAATCCACCATCTGGTTGGAAATCGATTCCATTGTAGACAGACCACCAATGAGTATCCGGCGAAGACTTTCACCATGAAACTTCCCATTTGTATTTGTGGAATATATGAATCTCAACACCTCAGGGAATTCTGTTGTACCCCGCATGATGTCCTTGAATGTCTCGTCAACCGGTTTGAACTTCTCCAGCTATGAAGAAACACAAAAATCCCATGAGTCGTTATGACATATAAACTCTTTGCATTGCAAACGTTTAATTTGTGATGACACATACCAGATCCACTCTTTGAACACTAAAGAACGTTTCATTCAACATCAGGAAGGTCCATATTTGTTGGAATCTTTCAAATAAATCGAGCAGGTTCTCTATTAATATTGAGAGAAAAAGCAAAGAAATACATTCAATTCTGACACTTCAAACTATTTTTGCACTTGGGGACAAGAAGAGAAAATCGTTCTTATTCTGAAAGTCATATTCACCGAGATCTTGCAGAGATTGCACCCACTCTTCCAGCTGCTGCCTGAAGTCAAGACTGTGCGGAGACTTCAACATGATGGACAGGGCCAACAAATCATTCTCTATCTCAGCAAAGTGTATTTCAAGACCTGAATGGGAAGAAAACACGGAACGTTGTGAGCAGAAGTTGTTTTGTTTTTTACAAATTTTCCCCAAACAACAGAGCAAAACACAGCAAGACAACACTTTCATTCAGCCCATGTACCGAATGGAATAATGGCACTTGAGTGGTTTCCTCCTGTTTGCCAGATCTGGGCCACAAGCCAGAGCGATGCTGCGTGTCAGCCAATAATGAACCAAATAAACCAGAACTAGCCAAAATCTTTCAAAACCAGAAGGCAAGCAGTGCCACATTTAAAACAACGTCATGCTATAATCCAATAAGCTTGTTTAGAGGGACATCTCTGTTAATTCCTAGTTTGCTATTCAGCCTCACCAATAATGGTGAATCTTATTTCGTCACAGGAGCATCGACTGGCGGTTTGGAGCCTGGAAACGATGCCCTCTGTGGGTTTCTCTGCCTCTGTTAATCCATGTTGTGAAAAACAACGCTGCAAAACAGAGTGGGTGAATCTATCCAGCTGAAACAGCTTCGCTTTCCATCCCCGTTGAAGCTTTTTGAAGGTTTCCTCCATGTCATATTCTGCTTGTGCATCCCTGCATATCTGAGAAAGTAAAAGGTACAAGCAAAATGTGTTGAGTTTCAATAAATCATTCAACTTTTCTATCTACGGATTCTTTTGGCACAAAATATTGTCAGAATGTAACATTTCTCCTACTCTTACCTTGCTTACGACTTTCTGGTGATCTTCAAGCTTTTCAGACATGAGGTCAGCAACAGTGACCTTCTCCTCCTGGACATAGAGTCTGCCCATGCCTGCCAGAGGGAATGTACTTTCATCATTTTAGATCGTTCACAAATTATTCTTATGTATTACAATATGAAAACTCAGTCTGACCTTTGGAAATAGCTCTCCAGTGTTTATGTTTCAAAGTGGGGCTCTGTAGCTGGGCCACAACTGAAAGCTGATGGCTTAAGTTTTCCAGATTTCCTAAAGTCTCCTGCAGCACTGCATCATGGGTAGGAATGATGCTTGTTAGAGACAGAGCCTGCTCCTTCCACTTGGCAATTTTCTCCTGGCCTTGTAACACCACAACCTGATGGAACATTTTAAATTTAAAGTGTTTTAACTCGCACAATACATGTATTTATTACGATATAGGGTGTGATTTCCAATACTCTACCTATTATTTCCTCCAAATAAATGAAAGGAGCCAAATTTTCAATAAGCAGAAAGAGTTTTGACAGGTTACCTCACTGAGATTCAGCTGTTTCCATTCTTCTGTCCATGCTGTGTATGCAGCTACCAGCTCCCACAAGTCTTTACAGGCTGTGATCTTCTGAATGTCCAGGGTCAAACAGGTCAGATCCACTGTAGGTCCTGAAGGGAGCAAACAGGACGTTATATTCTGATATAATTATCATTCTTGCAAGTTGTTCCCCCGTGCTTGGAACAGCAACTTGCATCTATAAATGATCTACATCCATGATTTATACCTTGTAGGTTTTGACCGATCCTGTTAAGTTCTTCCAGCTTTTCATTTAGATTGTGCACATGAGTCCACATGTTGTTCAGCTTGGAGGCCGTCTCTTTGACGCTCTGTGTGGGGTCAAGGGAGGGTCCACATGTAGCTTTAGAGACCGTGAGTTTAAGGTCAGAGACCAAAAATGGGACCATTGTGTCCAATGCATTTGCCACCGTGGGAAGACGATGCCATACAATCCTCACTGCCTCCTTCAAGACGGGTGTGAAGCAGTCCCACAGGCCCAGCATCTAAATATAGAGCACAAACAGAAGCAGTGTTGGAAAAAAAGAAATCGCTCGGACGTGGTTATTAATGAAATAATTCTACGCCTGCAGACCTTTTCTTCCAAAGTGCGCTCCTGCTCAGTCATCTGTCTGTAGGTCCTGCCAACGGTGTCCTGGAGCGAGTGAATGTACTTCAACTGCTTCTGTGTGTCCGACTGCATTTTCCAAGACTCCGTCACCTGCAGAGAAACGTTTTCATCATTTATTTAGTTTATCATACAATTAATTAATCTCTTATGTTGTTAGGCCAAAACAATTTAACTTCAGCCTCATTGATTATAGGTTTTAATTTGATTTTAAGGTTGGAAAAGTTACGTAGGTGTACACCACTTAGACTTAGAGAGGAAAGAGAGAAAATTCTTGTGTCTACTGGGTGGATCAGTAAACGATTAGATGAAATACAACCAACAAACTCTCATCATCACAAGAGTACTTACTCATGTCACTTACAAAAGTAAACACAAGTGTGCCTTCCCTAGTGTGCCCTCAAACAAAAGCACTAAAGACATTAATAGAATATGCATCACCTGATCATTCTTGGAAAATGAAATATAAATTCAAAACACATTTGCCCTGATGAGGCAGAGCCCTTGGGATGAATAATTCAATCAAAGTGAATGTGTGACCCAGAGCGGAGTCTCCAGAGGATTAGAATTCCCCATCACCCCCCCCCCCCCCCCCCCCCCATGTTAAGGTAAAGATAACTACTTGGGGTATAATCTTTTTATGAGATCTTTTTCTAACCCTTTGGGATTTGCATCTATTTTGCATTAGTTACCCATTTCTATGTGGTAACTAATGTGTGTTGATATTTTATTTCTCATGCAAGCATGTCAAGTTCAAAGAGTTTCTGTACCATGAGAGAATATTCGGAGAAGTCATCCAAGTGTTCTGGTTCCGTCTTGAGTTCGGCTGTGGTCTTCTCCAGGTCTGATACAAGGTTCTCTGACCGCAGCTTTATCTGCTCAACCAGCTGCCTGAGCACCTTCTGCTCAATGAGCCTCAGCTGGCGCCCTGAAATAAAAACAAAGGCAACAAGCACATCATTATTATTAAGATCAGGAAGTAAGTTTTCTTTTACCCATGAAAAGACTACAGAGGCGATTTCCTGGTTACTTGAATAGGAATCGTATCTGCAGAGGAGGTATAATTACTTTCATCAAACGCACACATACCTAGAGTTTCCTTCAAGTGGGCGCAGTGGATTATGAACACTTGGTTGGAGGTAGAGATCGATGAGGGAACCGTGTTGATTTGTTGAGTCCAGCTGCGGATCTTTAGAATATGCTCCTCGTACAGTAGAGCAGGCTGACCCTTCATGGATTCCAAAAAAGCTCGACTGCATTGACGAATGAACGAATGAATGTCCGCCAAAAATGTGCTGCTCTCACACAGCTGCAGGATTTCTAATTCAGCTTCCTATAAATAAGAATCAATAAATAAATACATGAGCTGATGTGCATCTTTCTTCACAATCACCGGGTTTGGAAAGTGAGACTTACCTTCATGATCTTCATCGTCTCTCTCTCAACGTCTTCTGAAAGGTCACTGATCCTGATCTGCCACTCCAGCTGTGTCTTAGAGAGCGGATGGAAGCAGCCATGCGCCGTGTGGCCCTGCACCATCGACAGGGTTGGGTTTGGCAGCACCAGACCGTGAGCTGGCTGATCTCTGAGCAGCTGCAAGCAGCAGAACTTTCTACGACATCTCATTCTAACACTGTTCTGATTGTCTCCTGGGAATTAAAACACACGGATACATCAGTTTTCAATTGTTGATCAAACATTTATTATGTATCTGCATCCGTAGAAACAGGAATGACAACATTTGGCTGGATTCATAAACATTTTCATATTTAAGTGAGCAAACTGTCAAATTATCTGATGTCAGATATCTGAAGAATTCTGGGAAAGACCAGGAACATCTCCAGTGAAAAGGATCGTACCTGTGATAGAAGGAGGTTCATTGCAACTGAGGTCAGAAGTTGAATCCTGATCACTGTCCGAGCTGTCGTCGTCTGTATCGACGCTGCTGCTGATTTCCAAGAAGAATCCACAAGTGTCGCACATCTACCAGAGAAGAAAGGTGTCACGACCCAGACACTGGTCAAAGTTACAACACCGCTTCAATACGATGTAAACGATAATCCTACATAATTGTTGCATTACTGAAAATTGGGTTTTTATTGGTTTCAGAGCAACATGATTTAACATGATTCAGGAAACGGCTTAAAAAGATCCTGTTTGTCCTGAGCCAATATGATCACTAGAAGCAGTTGATTACTATAAACAAATTGCGTAGCTTCACACACACAAACAGTGTCATCGGACATATGTGAACTCCGAATGGGTAAAAACTTGTTGCTGTTGTTTTTTGCTGTTTGCAATTGTAATTTGTGCCTTAGGGCTACTGTACATTTCTGTTAATGGGGACCAACTGTTAAAAAATACGATGTAAATTTCCAGTAACATTAAAACTGTAAAGCTTTAATTGCAAATATGGAAATGTGTAAGTTACCTGAATAATGGAGTCGCCAACGGTCAGTAGTGCTTCACTCACTGCTGCTTGGAACAGACGTACCGGGGGGTCCACAGTCAGCTGACTGCTCGCATTGAAACACAGCTCAGTGTAGAAGAGGCTACACAGCTGAGATTTATTTCTCTAACAAACAAGGAAAAAACATTAATAGCTTTGTTTAGTGAAATACTAATGAAATTATTTTTTAAATGCTTGATCTGATCCTTTCTGCTTCACAGTAAGTTTTCTATGCCTGTCTCTTCTGGTTATAGCTTAAGAGCAGGCTCTACCTGAATATACTGTGAATTACAGATGTGCCTTACAGACAAAAATGACAAGGCTAATATGTTTTTAATCAGCATTCATTATTTTCTAGCAGAAAGGGTGTTCATGTAGAGGAATGCTGGAAAATAAAATGGATTAGACGAATGCCTGTGTCACCTTCAGAAAATTGTTGAGAAAAGAGACGACGTCTTGACGGATGACGGTGACGAGACTCTGCACAATCATCCGATCGACGAGGGAACCGAAGATCCCCAGTTTCTGCAGAGCCGTTTCCGACTGAGCCAACTCCTTCTCCAGGTCCTGCTTGTGAGCCAGGTGGAGGTAAATGGGTTCGTAGTATTTATTTGGCTTTTTAGCGTATTTCATGTGTAACTGCAGCTCCTGGTGCGACTTATAGCAGTTCTCCTTCACCTGGGGATAGAGGAGTATTACAAGAGATGAAATAAAGTCTTCGTTCTCAGATAAAATAAAATATGTAAGTTCTTTCCAACACTCTCAATTGTTGGAGTTGTTATATTTTAGTATTTTGTCAGGAACAAACAATGAAGTACCGCATTCAGGATGTCAGTGCGATGCTGGGATAACGTCTCCAGAACGTGCAGACCCTCTTGATTCCTGGTCGTCAGAACTTTCTTGAATTCCATCAATGTGTAGGTTTGAGATTCCTCGTGGGGCAGCCAGTGCGTCTCGTTCAGATCTTCAGTCAGGCTGTAAGAGATACAGAGTAAAGGGAGGAACTGAACATGTTAAAGTTAAAAGTTACAGAGGTGAGAATCAATGGCGGCACACATTGAGAACCATTCACTTAAAGTCTGATAGTTCTGTAAATATTCCTTCCAGTTTCACGTCAGTCGCGTGTTAGAAACATCATGATCACGGCCACTTGCGCAAACAGAATTTCCCCGAAATGTTCCAGACATTTTACTACAGGAGCAACTGACTCTCACATTTGCACTCTCACAAACTCCCCCTCCAGAAGATTCCCAGAAAATGTCCAGACGTCAGAGCATGTCGGAGAGCAGCAACACGGTGCCCTGCGACTCAGGTTTGCTTCAACTTACCTGGCGAGCAGATGAAGAGAACTTCTGAACTGAGGTACAGCCACAAGCAGCTGGTCCTGCAGGGCCTCACACCTGCGCTGAAAAACAATCTTGCGCACATTTCTATTCCACCTGGCGAAAAAAAGAAAACGGCACGGTTCCAAATGAGAAGATGACAAAAACGTCAGTAGCAAGACAGACATGAATTACAGCCTGTATGTAGTTACCAGGTGAAAGCCTTCTGCAGCCTGAAGTCCCTGAAAAATGGGATTTCCTGCAAAGACGTCCACAACACAGACTCTCTGTTCCAGTCAGCCAGACTGACGACTCCCCCATAACCCGTCTCTGTCGCGTGGAGCACAGAAATGGGGGAGAAGATGTAATGCTCTGAGCCGGCTTCATCGGACTGGACCACTTCTAGGTCATAAGGTCTAAAGACAAAGAGCATTTATCAATGTTTATTCATACTTTAATGCATTTCATAAATTAGTAAATGAAAGGATCTATAGAGGTTAGGAATTACAGGAGGGTAAATATTCAGTTGTACCTGTGAGAGTCTTCATCTGCTTCTTTTAGGTAATAAATCTGCAATTCTGCCTGGTGTACTTTCTGGGAAAAGATTTTAAAGACTTCTTGTCCAGTCAGTGGATGTTTATTTGGTTTGGTCGCTGTCCCACCTTTTACAGCCCTCTTGTTCTTATCCTTACGTGCTGTAACTTTTGTTAATTCGTCTTTCTCCGTGAGACTGAAACAATAAAAGCAGAGTAAACAACAAAGAAAGTCAGTGCGGACTCAAGTAGCTTGGAGAGCAAATCTCGACGGCAACGTTTCTTTTCTAGACGGAGTTTCAACAACATAAGAAGGATAAAAAGGAAAGAATATGTATTTGCAGCAGACACTGTGTCAAAACAACGACCAAGACACAGCGAAGCCTGTTACACTCCACCGCCATCCTATTTCATCATGCAGTTTTTTAGTAAATTAATACAGGACTGTATATTTTATTAATCACCACATTGTTTCATGTACCTCAGTGAGAACAACCCAGCAGGACGTCTTAGTTGTGAGAGATCAGTCAGGGACGGAATCAACTGAGGCACTTTCCATTTTGTGTCCTCTATGGCTCTCCTGGGTCCGACCTGGGCGATGTGATGAGGAGGCTCCCCCGCTGATATAGCTCTGTCCGAGGGGGGACTTGGGAGGAGGGCTGTTCGGCTGAACAGGGGCCTACTCACAAAGGCAACAGCCATCTTCGTTGGGAGAGAAGATGTCTTTGTGCACAGAGGAGGGAAAGTCACTTCAGGAGTGTGGGTCTTTTTCTTGGGCGTAGGTCCTGAACGTGTAATGTCTTTACCACCGGTCTGAAAGGGGAGTTGAAGGGATCTCCCCTCTGAAGCGCCAACCCATATGATGCTCATCTTTTCATCGAGACCATCAGAGGACTCAAGACCATCAGTAGGGTCAAGACCATCAGTAGGGTCGCCCGCCCCATGCTTTGTGTCGCCAAGCCACATTAGGTTCTGGAAGGAAAAATAAATAAAGCAAATTGGTATTGCATTGGTCGACATGAAATACAAACCATCAGCTACGTTGTACAATACAGGTCAAAGACTATTCTCTACTGATTCATTCTCCTTTGATGTAAAACATATGATTCTTTTGGTCAGATCATGGTCATATCCCAAGTTCTGCATCAAAGGAGAACCCATTCCAACAGTAGATGCAGGTTGATGTATGTTGCCACCCGCCAATAAACCGGAGAGAGAAGTAAATGACAGGGAATGATGCCAGCCTCAAAGACTGCGAACAGGTCGGGGGCCTTAAAGGTTCAGTGTGTAAGATTTAGGTGAAAGGGATCTATTTGCAGAAACTGAAAATAAAATAATCCTAGTGATGTTTCATCTAAACTGTACAAATTGTGGTTTTCTTTAACCTAGAATGGGCCCTTTATATTTAAATACTTTGTATTTACATCTGGAGCAGGTCCTCTCCACGGAGACCAGCATGTTTTTTACAGTAGCCCAGACTGAACCTACTAAATACCTTAAGAGTTTTTATGACAACTGAAGTCTACCACAGGATCAACCTGTGGTGGGGGGGGGGGGGGCGCCTGCCTTGGAAAAGGGTGCCTTGTGATTTAAAACGTTTACATAAAAGATACTTACATAAAACACAACAACCAAATTAGGACTGACTGTCTTTTACTGATTAAGATATTTTATAGCAATAGGGAAAATTGATTTCCTGCATATTTTTTCCTTCGCATTAAAAGGAAGATGCTGAGGTGCACAACTGAAGACATGTCCCGAACATCTGCTGGGTGGTGGTTAACATCTGCTGGTGGGAAGACCATTAAAACGCACAGGGGATATCCTCCATCCTGTCCTATGTTCTAAAATGATGATCTAAATATACAGTCTTCAACATACTATGACAAATGAAAACGTAGTATTTCGATATAGAAGCTTTTCAGAATTGGAAAAAGCTGCATTCTTCTCAGAAATTAAGACATATTAAGACATTTCCCTATCAAACCATAGGAATAAGATATCGAACAGGTCAAATGTCGTCGATAGATCGTCGCTGATTTACAATAATTCTTACAAAACGTCATAAAACACAGAAATCTATCTTGTTTTTGACTTTGCTTCATTTCTATGTTCACTGCATTAAACTTCACGTCCTGTCTCCTCCATCACATCACAACACGCTGCTTTGCTAGTTAGCTTGGAACTTGGAGTTAGCTTGAAATCACTGAGTATGAACCCGTGACGTCGTAAATCAAAGACGTTAAACTTGACGTAGTTTCGCACCTGTTGTGAATTCTGCGCAGAGACACAGAGTTAAAACAGGGGGGGGGGGGGCGTGTCTAAGGTTAAATAAAAGCGTTAAAAACGATTTTCAAAAAACCAAGAAGAGGAGGAAAGAAACTTGCGTGACTTTTCTTACCTGCCTTTGAAGAAGTTGTCAGCCGCAACCACGGCGACGGCTCGTTGCCACGGTAACGCGCAGTAACTTCAGACCTGAAGGTCAAACTGAAGCTCCTTTTATTTCCTGCTCTGATTCTGTCTGCAGCACAGAAGTCTACAAAATAAACA
>NC_047151.1:25947544-26060044 GCF_009819705.1 Hippoglossus hippoglossus | reverse complement strand
CCTGCCTCTGTGGGCCTGACACCTCAGCTGTCACTCACGCAGGTGTGACACAGGCTCCGTGCTCTGCTCTGACCAAACTGATGGAGCTGAACAAACACAAAAACAAGTAAAAGCTGCACAGACATGGACTGAATGGAAATGAAAGTGAGAGGCCGCGGTGTCAGACCTGCACTGACGATGCGGTGCGTGGCAAGCTGCTGCGTCAGAGCCTCCATGTTGGGGTCACGATGAGGGTAGAGCTGCCAGCGGGAGATGCCCAGGTGGAAGCGCAGCCAGGGGGGGTGAGAGTCGCTGCTGCTGTTCCACGTGACGTCCTCGTAGCTCTCCTGACTAACCCTGGAGAGGGAGGGAGGGAGGGAGGGAGAGAGAGAGAGGGAGGGAGGGAGGGAGGGAGAGAGAGAGAGGGAGGGAGGGAGGGAGGGAGAGAGAGGGAGGGAGAGGGAGGGAGAGAGAGAGGGAGGGAGAGAGGGAGAGAGTGAGAGAGAGAGGGAGAGGGAGGGAGAGAGAGTGAGGGAGGGAGGGAGAGAGAGAGAGAGAGAGAGGGAGAGAGGGAGGGAGGGAGGGAGGGAGAGAGAGGGAGGTAGGAGAGAGGGAGAGAGAGAGAGGGAGGGAGAGAGAGAGAGGGAGGGAGAGAGAGAGAGAGAGGGAGAGAGAGGGAGGGAGAGAGAGAGAGGGAGGGAGGGAGGGAGAGAGAGAGAGAGAGGGAGGGAGAGGGAGGGAGAGAGAGAGAGGGAGGGAGAGAGAGAGAGAGAGGGAGAGGGAGGGAGAGAGAGAGAGGGAGAGGGAGGGAGAGAGAGAGAGGGAGGGAGAGGTCATCATATTACTCTCATTTACAAACCATTTATCCACTGCTGATGAAATTACATTGAATTAAAAATGAGCTTGGATGCTTAATGAAATAGTTCATCAAGGAAAACTGAGTGGGCAAGGATTTTGATCATCATGTTTAACATGTGAACGTTTCAGCTTCTCAGAAGTGAGAATTTACATCTTTTTTTTAAGATACATGAAAACGGACTCTGGTCAGAACTAGAAATAACAACCTTCAGTCATGTGTCTTTGAATCTAATCAATTCATCTTTCAATCTAAGTGAAGGTTTGTAAGAACCTCAAAGAAATTCCCTGAAGGCGTTCCTGAGATGTCATGTTCACAAGAATGGGACGGACAGATTGACGGACAGATTGACGGACAGATTGACGGACAGATTGACGGACAGACGTACGGATGAGCTAGGAAACGACTCATCGCCTCACTGACGCTGACACAGAGTCATGAAAAACAATTTGAAAGATGAACATTGGGATGGGATACTTCTCTAACCATTTTTTAATAATATTTTAAATAATAATTTAATTTGTAATTATTAATATCGTTTAATTCATTTGTCTAAATCCAATAAATCAATCTTTCTGTAAATGTGCCAACGTTTTTTAATATCCAGTTAGTTGCAATCAAAACAGACACTGAAGATGTTCCTTTATGACCAGGATTAGTGGTTTCTAGAGATCACACATCTCTAAAATGAATTTCACAAGAAAGATGCCATGAAAAGCTTTTCTTGGAGACGCCTCACGTTTCTTGCGTCGTCTACGAAGGTTGTTTCCGAACAGTCTGAACATGTGTCCAGCGACAGACAGTAGCTCTGTACTTACATGCAGAGATGCCACAGAAACCTACAGCAGCAGTCATGTTGAATATGCAGCTTCAAGGACAGAGTGCGTTTCAGAAGAACACGCAAATAAACCAAGAGCAGTCCAGATACAGTTTGAGCTCTTTTTACACAGTGTTTAATTAAATGTCTTCTGTGTGTTTATGATCCAGTGATGAGTTGCATGCAGACGCCTTTGCAGGGATAAACTGCACTGGATAGAACATGGTCCCTGAAAGATGCTGGAATAAGTTACACAAAGTATGTTTGGATAATAAAAGAGTGAGAGACGATGACAGAGGGGAAATCTCGTGCACACACAGTTTTGTACGACACTGACCACATCTGCGAGCTCTCCTCTGCAGCCTTGACCTTTGGTTTCACTCTCAGCAGCCAGTCGTCCTCGAGGACAGCCGGGCCGGGCGTGTTGTACAGAGGATGGTCAAACAGCGCCTCCAGTTTTGACATCCCAGACTCCAAAGGTTCCGCTCCGTTGTTGTCATGGTGACCCCGGCTGCCAGCCACTTCAACTGAAGCAGGAGCCGTTCCCACGCGACCTTTGCCATCCTTACTGGCATCTACATCGGAAGAATCTCTTTGGGTGGTGTCAGCTGGTGGGTCAGCGAGACCACTGAGCCCTGTAGGGGCGAAGCTGCTGCGTGCCAGGGCCCTCAGGATGTTGGGTGACGGCGGGGAGTCGCACGGCAGTTGGTAAATGGAAAGAGAGGCGAGCGCCAGGAGGAGGTGGAGGAAAACGGTGATGAAGGCCAAGGACAGACAGATTGTCCGAGAGCGACGGCGCAAACACCGCATCATCCTGCTGAGAGGAGAGGTCAGGGGAGGTGAACGCAGGAAGGGGAGAAGAGAGGAAGAAAAACAAGTTAGGAGTTTGAATAACAACATCTAGAGATAGATCGTAGCCTCGATAATAAAAGAAAACATTCAGGAAGCTTTCAACACTTATTTAAAAGTCGATTCGCTCGCATCTGCTCTCGTTCTCCTGTGGATTTTGATTTACTGAAGTCACAGACAAAGTCTCGAGAAAAACACCAGAAAAAAAGCAACTTACAACTCGGCTTCCTTCCTTTTCAAAGTGCTTCCCTTCACACGGCCGATGATCCTGCTTCCCAGTGGAATAAAACTCTGCCCAGTGGCCACACAGCCTTCACCCAGGTGTTTGAACTGCTCTGCGGTTCTGCCACCAAGCTCAGGGCTGGAGAGCAGCCAGGTCAAAGTGATCTGGACACGGATCAATATGTTTTCTCTGCTACAGTCGCTCTCTTTCTGCCAGCTGATCTGAGGGTTGAGGGTTAGAATCTCCATGGGGGGGGGGGGGGGGGGGGGGGTGAGGCTCATTTGATGTTGTAAGAACAGAAGAGGAATCACAATGTGTCTGGTCATTTCAATTAGAGCCTGGTCTCTGGGGAGAATTAGGAGAACCTCAAGGAACTCTGGGGATAAGGAAGCTTTAACAGCTGGATTTAGAGAGGAGGTCAGTGGAGGAAGCGTTAGAAAGTTAAAAAAGCTTCCTTGAGGAAACTTACCTGGGTTCCTGAAGGATCTTCTTGTGGAGTTTGGTTTACTGGCCTATAAGTAACTTCAGAGTTGAGGCTGTTTCAAACTTTTCTGGTGGAAGGAAGGGCCGCAAACGAACCCATTTAATATTGGATCGAGGATCTTTCCCCACTTTCTAAAACATTGCGAGATGCATCTTATTAATGAACATTTCAATGTTAGGGTTAAGTTAATTTTATGTTTTGATGGCGGCCAAATATAAGATTTCTCTTCATACCTACATAAAAGTCTCTGTAGCTGAGAACAGGGATTTCGTTTGAGGAACAAAGATGATAATAGCATTATACTACACTTTACAATACAAATAATATCTATAATAATCTGTATTAATGTTGTTGGACTGTACTCTTCCTGGACGTCTCCTCCTGTCTACAGACCTCAGCTTGTTTATATCGTCTGTTGCCCTTCGGGTTTGTTACCTCTGCCAGAGTGGTTGTGTTTTGTTGTTTTGTTTGCTTTGTCTGCACGATCCTGCAAAAACTACAAAAACAAATATCCTCGTACCTCAAGTGGAAGGATGGGACATGGAGCGAAAGAGAACTGTTTACTTTCTTTAAAATTGAGAGACATTTTCACCCTTTTCCCACAGAATAATTAATCTGGCATATTTAGATTACTAATATCTGTGAGTGTGTACAATCTAATGCAGCTTGATTGGATGTAAGGGGACTGCTGGCCTGTTGGTGTGTGCTCTGCTCAGTGCCATTCTATTTGGCATTAAATCTGCAGCGTGTGCGAAGCAGTGAATAAACAAATCTACTACCACCAACTGTTGCTGTTGGAAACACCGTCAGGCTCCATCTCCTGTGGCCTGAATCACAACCGGTGAGTTATGAGTCGTGTGTCAGAGGATCTGATGAAGCGGGCTTTTAATAAACAGGCGGTGGGCGAGACACATGTTTCATATTCTGAGTGTGAGTTTGCACCGAGACTTTGATTCAGGCCTCCTGTCGCGTCCCGCAGGATACACACTTTCTGTGAAGTGCGGCTCTTTAAAGTCTGTGTGCGTTTCTACATGTTGTGTTAAATTGCTCACACTGATCTATTCAGGAGAAACGTCTGAGAGAGGTTAACAAAAACACGTGTGTCGTACCTGTGTGACTGTTAATGTGACGCAAATTGACATAGAAAGACAATCAGCTTTCTTAAAGAAAATGAAATGTCCCACACATGTATATGAACTGATGAGATGAAACAGATTTACTGTGAACTCCCTCCTGTGTTCAGGTGCTCAGGTTCATTCGTTATTCATCAGCACTTATAAAAGATGTACGTTCTGGAAAACAGCACAATGCAAATGGAGCAGAAGAAATGTGGTTTTTCGTGGACATTATGAAATCCACAGTGGGACTGAATGTTGCTGGAGGGTAACAGGATTAAATCATTGCATGAGTGAGCTGTGATTATTATCTGTGGGGATTAGTCTGTATCGACAAGTGACTAAAGAGAATGAACAAGTGGAGGAGGGCTCAGGGCTCAGTGGATCTGAGTAGTGGACCTTCACAGATAAGGACACACATTCTCTCCTTTACGTTTAAATGCTGACCAGCATCATGACGCTTGTTCACAGAACCTGAGTCCAACAGGGACGGCAGGAGACGATTGCTGGATAACATTTTGAGGTTGGTTTCAAATAGAAATTTCCAGCTCCATGGATTAAAGTGCTTATTGGTTGGTTGATCCACCACTTTGGGTCCAGACCATATATGTGCCATCTTGCACTTGTGGTGTCATTTGGCCAGCGAACGAGGCGGCCATTGTCGGCCGAATAGATGGCAAAGGCCAAATGAGACGGTCTGGTCTACAGAGGATTTCTGTCTTGTTCCGCCCTCACTGCTGTTGCCCAGCAACAGAGACCCAGTGAGACGCAACGTAAACATTTTATTGCCCCTTGGTTTTTTAACATTTACCGTTTTCCAGGTTGAAGCCAGATACCAACATTTAAAAGCGTAAGCATCACACATTTTGGTCTCGGCACAACTATGTCTTTCAAAGGCAAGAAGTGCAATGAACCCTGCAAAGGTTGGAATGAGAAGGATCCATTTGTTAAATCACAGGGTTATGACTTAGTCCTGATTCGTGGTTCGATGTTGTTTTCTTGGTGCAATAAGGGATTTCTGCTGCTATGATTTGCTTTATGCCGACAATGCAGCTTTGATTTGTTTAATTAAAAATGATTAAGAGCTTGATATTATTGGCCTTCATGTTTATTTGACCGTGGACGCAGCCTCGCTCGGCCTTGCAGCCGGTGGAACTGGCTCATATTTAAAATGGTCTTCAAGGTGGTCTGCATTACATCCAATAGAATAGTGCACGGCAGCACATTCTGTGAGGGTGCGACCTGTTAAAAGATGCAATTTGTTAGGATCTCTTCAGTCGTCAGTGACGCAGATTCAATCAGACAAACAACTGTCAGCTCCATGTCTTCTGGGCCTTTTCCTCCTTTTATAAGCATCTTGGTTTTTGTCTAATGCGCTCGTTCTGTCTCTGCCCCTCACTGATGCATTATAAACAAGCCGTCTTAGACTTCCTCCAAACACAATGTTCTTCTTTTATCTCCTCCGCCTCTTTCTTCTCGCTCCATTTCCCCCAACACACTAATGCTTCCTCTTTTATTTCCGTCTGGAGACGATCGAATGCAGCGCACACTCACAGCTGCTGATGGTCAGAACGGGAGCTGCCCCACACACACACTCATCAATATTGAATAGTGTTTCTCATTTCTCAATTAAATAAAGAGCCAACTGGCGTTGTCTAGATGAAAAATGTATCCCCCCCCGTCCTCCTCTGCTGTCCTCTGTCGCCCCCCGTCTCTAACTGGTGGCTGCCCGATACGCCCCTGTCTCGCTCGACTTCCCTCTAACTCTCTGTGTCCTTGAGCGACTGTTGAAATCTGTGAATCTTCAGCCTCTGAACTTTAAAAAGTCTCCCTCTTCTTTACCAGCCATCGAATTCCGAGAGCTGTCAGTCACATTTTCCAACCACCTGCAGGTTCTTTCATTTTCTTTTACCTCCTGTACACACACACACACACACACACACACACACACACACACACACACACACACACGCGCGCACAGTCAGAGATGCTCTCACCTTCCACCCGTCATCGCAGGAGGTAAGGAGGTTGCTAAGATACAGCAGCGAGCTTTTCCAACATCGAGACTCACATGGTGAGAGCACACAGTCGTGTTTCAACTTCAATAGTTCAATTAATCACCTGCCACAACCGCAGCGCCTGTAGAAACCTGAGCAAGGTCGTGTTTACTGATTCAACTGTTTTATTATCATTTCTGTATCTTTATTCATTTAAAAAATGTAGCATGTTGCTTTACATTTAAAGTTTGATGAAGTATATTATTTGTATTTATTTGTATTTATTTGGTGGGATCGAGAATAGTCAATATTAAGAGCATCTGTTATCACTGGACAAATTTGTACTAAGTAGGTTACATAGATTTTTTTGGGGCCAAATCCGTTTTAATCTGTAATCAAAGTTTTGAAAAATAATCAAGTTCGAGTGCAGTGTCCGTTCTAAACAGCCGGTTTGGAATGGGCTGTTTGCTTGGTTTAGTGAATCCCAGCCCCGCAGCTACAGAGCAGTGGTCACCTCTTTATTCCAAGTGCGAAAGTCAATGGGATTTCTGGATTTGGAGATAGATAAAAAATCCGAGATTTCTTCGACATGAACACCAGGCACGACCTTCTCAGCGGTCATAGTTGCAACGCCTGCATTTAATTCAATTCAGTTCAATTTGTAGAACACACATTATCTCAAGGCACTTTGCACAAGTTCGAGACCTTAAAAAGAAGAAGAAACTTCGTGTGGGCGTGTATCAGCCTCGACTGTTTGGGATGAGCGGAGGTTAAAAAAGAAAAAGGAAAGTTTTTGCTACGTTTTGTCTTGGCTGCCTCCTCATCATGAATCAAGCCCAGTAGAAGCACCCAGCTCTGCCACTATCACCCTCTGGCAGACCCCAGCTTCAGGCCCTGGATCCCAGCCTCGTGACTCCCCTCACCGCTCTGCACTGATCCCCGTCCTCATCCACAGCATCATCATCATCTCCATCACGTAACTCTACCCCTTGTCTGTGTCTGCAGCTGGAACCAGTGGCTCAGAAGCCCGACTCAACAGCGGGATAACGAGGCTCCTTCCTGTGCACGGGGGAGAGAGCGTTTCAGTGTCGAGAGTGAGCCGACCAGCAGAGTCTTTAGTGCCTCTGTGGCTCTTTGTATGAATTTTTAACAGCGCTGTGGAGTCCTGGTGAGAGGGAGGAGATATATATAAAGAGCGTCTGGGGTGAATAATGAATGAGATGCATCACAGGGTGGAACCATGTTTACTGACACTAAACCCACTGGATTAATCAGAGAGTCGCTGCGATAACTGCAGAATGGTGCCGGCTGCGTTTACGTGAAATCGTCCAACCGGGGGAATCTGGGTGAAAAGCATCAGTGGATTACATTTGCAGGAGGACGAGGAAATCTGGATGCATGGGTCAAATTCATTTCAGCCATTAAAAGAGAAGATGTAAAAGGGCGGGATGGAGAAATGCCAAAGATGAACATGGAAGTGACACATCAGAATCCTTGAAAATAGATCTCAAATGGGTCATTACCATAATAGACTCTATATGGTTTGGTATACTCCTCCATGTTAGTAGATGGGACATGGACCAAAGTTAAAAGTCAAAGAGCATGTTACATAAATGTTTCTCAAAGGTTTCTGTTATTTTGGGTGGTTCTCATCACACAGATGTATGTTCAAGTGTTTATCTGTACGGGAAAGTTTGGTTAGTTATTTGATGGGGGGGGGGGGGGGGGGGGGGGGGGGGAATGCCATGATTGACAGCTGAGACTGACAAGCGATTGGCTGAGGCTCCATCCCAAAAGATCTCTACGTCTCTTAATGAGTTCTGGATTTATTCTCACCGACAAAGTCATTGAGCTACGACCTTTCTCCGGGACCGAGTCGCAGAATTTAAATGATTGTGGTTGTTTGCTTTATTCTGAATTGTTTTTATAAATGGTAACTTTTCCCTTTTGGCCAACTTCTCAAAAACAAAACAGACAATAATTCATATTGCGCAGCAGCTCTGGATCGAGGCTTGATCTCTGTTATTAAATGTAAGATTCACCATATTCAGAATATGTATGTGTATGATTGCTAATCTCAATTATTAATCTCTGCCTTAACCATCAGGTGAAAGCCACATTCAGTTCCCTGCATGAATTAGACACAGAGCCAGAGAGCAGACTGACCTGATCTGAGGTCAGTGTGTTTGTGGATTCAAATGTTCAGGATGGAGTTGCCAGATTTAGCTCATCTGTCAACAATGGTGGCCTCCCCCCCCTCCCTCCCTCCCTCCCCTCACCACTGGGTCAAAATGCCCTCTGCACTGTCATTGTGCAAAAGAAAGACTCCAGTTATACAACACTATCGTTCTTTCTCTAAAGCAGTGTCCCTTTTTTCTTTTAGCCACTTCAATCTACAAACTGATATAATTATACGGTGAACATAAGGTTTCTGTGCACGTCATTTTATCTTTAATCAAATCAATGTTAAACTAAAACTTGCAAAAAAAATGTTCATTTACGTGAAGATAAAACTGCTGCATTGGCAAAATTGCCTCTTACATGTTGTAAGTGTGGATGGAAGCTGATTTTATCTCCTTGCACATACAAACTGATATTAACTGATGCAGAGCAGCACCTTAAGTGACACCACAGAACAGTTGTGGATCCTGGTGTCAATCAGAAACTCTGCAGAGACGTTTAAGAAAATCTGACACTTTGAGCAACTTCCTTTCCAAAATATTTCAACTGCCTTTAGAGGGAAGTTATCTTTTAAAACTTTAAATCATCATCTTTTCAACACGAGTTTCTCCAGGTTCTCAGGGAAAACCTGTCTCAGGCAAGTTTCCATCATTCTTTGTGACAAGTCCCTGAAACTCCAACGTTTACCTTTTTTCTTTTTGGGTATTTTTGGAACCATCCTGCTCTGTGGATCTCTTAGTTTTATAAAGCATTGTAAAAGCAGTTGCTGGCATATTACTCCTCTGTGTGACGCACGTACTTTTACACTTTTTTTCAAACCCAGCCAAAAAAAATCCCAAATGTATTGGTACTTTTAACAAATGTGTAATTTGACTCTTGGCAATGGAGGAGCAGTCACTAACGATTCTGTAACTGCATTAGCTGTTATGAAAAAGAAATGATTTGCCTTATTCACGTTCTAATTTGGTCTCTACTTACAAGAAATCTCCTCTACCTCCGCAGCTATTATCTCCTCACCACAGGCGTCATAAAAATTACAATTTGCTTCTGATAAGTCTGCACAAAAATATCCCGCCAGAAATGAAATAAATGCAAATGTTGTGAAGAACACAGGCGACAATCTAAGTTCCTATTTCATCACATTTCAGAGTTTATTGTACAATCAGGTCAGTTCACACATAATGGTCCGTTGTGCTGGATCATTAACACACTGGCATCACCATGAAAACAATCACATTGCTTGTATCACTCGGCGCGGCGGTGATATTGTTCGGGATTATTACAAACAGCTTTACAGGGAGAAAAGGTGGATCGTGTTTCGTGTGGTTCGGCTCGGAGCCTTTCAGTTGTAAGAAGATGCCACTGGTCTTTAAAAAGAAGTTTTTCAAGTCGCATCAAACTATGTACACATAAAAAATATTAAGAATTTTATTAAAAGATTTGCACGGCTTGAGAGAGAGAGAGAGACAGAGACAGAGAGAGAGAGAGAGAGAGAGAGAGAGAGAGAGAGAGAGAGAGAGAGAGAGACGAGTGCAAACGGACAGTTTACTGTTGCACAAAACTGCTGAGGGAGGTGAACATGAAGTGTTACTTCAAAAAACTGTGTGTGTCCAGCACACACCAACATATAAACTCACTCACACACACACACGCTCCCTGAAGAGGAATGAGGATAAAGGACTTTGGAGACCCTGGCTGTAGTGTTTGTAAAAGTTGAACTTGCACACACACACACAAATGTTTAGAACCACGGAAAGAAAAATAAAGAAAAGTGACAGACAAGGCAGGAAGCTGTGTTAATGCCAAAGTGACTGCTGCTCTCAGAAATTCCCTTTCAAGTATTTTCCCTGCCAACAAACTGGGCGAGATCTTGAAGTGGTGGTTTATTATCTGCCAGAGTGGCTGGTAGTGTGGACAAACTGACCTGCCACAACACAAATGTTAACCAGCATCTGGTTGGTAGCTGGTGTTTATTCCTAGCCCAGTAAGCCACGGCACAGGGAGGGGGGGGGGGGGGGAGGGAGAGCGAGAGGGAGGAGGTGCTACGAGCACTTCCACACGCACACGGCCAGGCTCCCTCCGAAGAACATGTAGAGCAGGTTCTTCACCTCGTGAGTGACCTCGAAGCCGAAGCCTTCGCCGATCACTACATGCCACGAGCTGCCGAATTTCTTGTCCATTGACTCCTTGATCATCTTCGCTGCACTCTGGAAGAGATGTCACAAAGAGGAAGTTGTGGTGAATCAAGCCAGAGAGTTAAGAGTGTGTCTTAATATCCTTTCAGAGCCCGTTACCAAAGAAAAGTCATGGCAGCAACAATCACTTCTGACAATGCTGCCAGATAAGCATCAGACACACAATACACAATACACACTCACCTCATTGTTGGTGGCAAACTTTTCACAGGCTGTAACACAAAGCTCCATGGTCTCCACCCTCATTTCTTCTGGCATGTCCGTGTGCTGAGAACCACACATTTTGTAAGGGTCTACATTTAGTTCTAAATATATTGTCCCTTTATGAATCTCTATATTCTATCACATGTACTATGGGCCAACGAGCATTCAACAAATCTGCTGACTTAAGATGTTTATAACATAACGTTTACAAAACTAAAAATACAAGTTTAAAGCTAAATGTGTTTTTCTGAATGCTGCCAACACAAGTCACAGATGGTTCTGTGGTCTCTTGTCATCTTTCTTTTATATAACACATGACTAACATCCATCTTTCATATGAACAACCATGACTATGAACGCGTTTCAGGGGATCCAGTCCGTTAACATGCATGTACAGTAGGTGCCCACACTTTTTGTAGGAGCTTAGATGTTTGATGTACTTATGATGTATTAATAAAGGGGCAATGTGGCTCAGTGGCTCAGAGACCAACACTAGTGGACATGAGAGTTTTCATCACATCATTAAAAATGATGCTTCCTCAATCTGAGCTTTTTCAGATTAAAAACTCCCCAATGAAGATGATACATGAACTGAAAAAGACAGAGTTAAGATGTTATAATGCCAACATGATATCATCTTATTTGTCAATTAATTATGGATATTTTGTCAGATTACTAGAATTGGCAAGTTTAGTGACTCAGCCTTGTTCATCACTTCTTAGTGACCCCCTGGAAATAACTTCTGTTGTGTTGTGGGGATTCGGTTGTGTTGTCATATTGACGAAGATGTTTTCTCCATTTGCAAGTTTTCTTAAATTGTAGTGTGTTGAGGCCACTGTACAATATCTGTAGCTTGATGGATTGAAGCGTCAGAAAGTCGTGGCTGCATCTGCATGTTAGCTTGTATGTTTGGTGACTGAAGAGTCTACACACAAGGTACTAGTTTGTGTCTCTGGGTAATTTTAGACAAATGCACCCTTAGAACAATCTTATTGGCAATAAAACCCGATTCTACGGTGGTTGAGAGAGATCAACGCACTGCAAGTTAAGAAAACCACTTCATCAATTCGACCACATGTGCGCTGCAAAGAAGTCACAACACATGCAAATACAAACACACGCTGCAAAGACGACACTGCAAAGCGCACGTGTCATCAAATGGATGAATCTGTTTCCTTAACTTGCAGTGCGTTGAGCTCTCTCGACCACCGTAGAATCGGGTTTTATTGCCAAGCTGATTTACACATGCAAGGAATTTCCTGTGGTGTATTTGTAGAGTCTGTCACAATTGATGTGCAGCACTGAAACCTGAGGCCTGAGGAGAGACACTTAAACAATGGAAATGTCCTTCTGACACTGTGTTTGCAGAATGAGCTGCTCCCATGTTGTGTCCTGTGTCCCACTTCCTACCCTGATGAGAGGGAAGCTGTGCAGTCTCTTGTAGTCCTCTTCTTTCTTCCCCTCGCCTGTCGCAGCCATCCCGACCCCTGCAAACACACAGTTCACACGTTAACCACACGCACGTTAACCACACACACGTTAACCACACGCACGTTAACCACACACACGTTAACCACACACACGAACCAGCTGTTGTAGGGGGACTTATTTCCTAAGTACACATCTGCAGCTGAGGCTAAGTTAGCTGACAACACTTAGCCGTTACTAAGTAACGGCTAACTGCGGTGAGACGCTAACACAAGCATCTCACCGCAGATTCCCTCAGAAAACAAACCCCTCTTATCTAAACCACACACAGATAACGGACATGTTAGTTAGACCCGAACCCTCTTTAAACTCAGCCGGGCTCCATCACGTTAGTAACCGTCACTAGCTTCACAGGTTCTATGAGCTAGCTAACCCAGCTAGCCCGATAGCAAACAGATACCGGTCGATGGTTTCTTCAACATTTTAAACACATTTTAACCCGTGAATCCACCGACTAGCTGCTACTGAATGTGTGTCGGTGTTAGTGAGAGTGGGTATGGACGCAGAGCTACTTACGACAGTAAGGGCAAGATCAGATGTGGCAGCGGTAGTTCGCAGAGGCACTTCCGGTGTCAACAGAAACCGCTGCTATGTGAGGCAGCTGCCGTAGATGCCACACTGTTCAGAAGCAGCTGCCTTTGATGTTACACGGTTCAGAAGCAGCTGCCTTTGATGTTACACTGTTCAAAAGCAGCTGCCTTTGATCAAATACTGTTTGTAGGCGGTTGCCGTTGATGCCACACTGTTTAAAGTTCCCTGTGTCATTCCATTTCATTACACATAACTCAATTTCTGAACTTATTTGTTTGGTTTTCTTTGTATGTATGGATGACTTGGGTTGTTACCGACATCTGGTGAAAATGTCATGTCAATAGCATCTTTAGAAATATATTTACTGAGAAAAATGGTGACATGTTCAATATTTATTTTACCCGCTGTATACATACATATCTGATAGAGATGAAGGGAACAGAAAAGACATGAATTGTGGAGCCATCACAATCACGATCCATCATTTCAGAGTATTCATGTAATATAATTTAACATCATATTTACACTACAATGGCACATTTCTCTACAAATACTATCAAGGTGTATATTATGTAGATATTGTCCGTATTCTTATTTTATTTTATTTTTTCTGTTTTATTTAATTGTTGTCTACCTCATCTTATCTCATCTCATCTCATAGTATTGCAGGGTGGAGCAACATTTAACTAATGTTATGTTATTATAATGTCATTAATTATCTGTTTCACATTGTTAACACTGCAATCTGCTTACATATAAAATTAATATATATATTAATTTCATTCAATCATCATAATTATCATAATACCATGTTATGTTATATGAACTTATGGTTTCCTCTATTTTTATTTGTCTGTTACTTTCTATCATTTTTTTGTTCTAACTATTTGTACTGAAATAACGCGACTGTGGAACAGACTGTGTTTCCATCCTCTCTCTGTCCCACATTCAGCTGGAAGCATCTGGGTGGAATCCCCAGGTGGAGAGTCCTGACCCAGAATCGTCTACACACACAGACACACAAATAAAACCCCACAAAGCTGTGAAAGTGAGATAGTCCCAGATTCTCTCAGTGTGTGACAGTTACATAAACCTGGGTTGTGCTTTTAGAGCCTGAAACACCAGCTCATGAACATCTGGATTCATTTGGTGTCTGAAACAACGACTGTCCTCGGGATTAGAGAGGATTGTCAATCAATCCCTGGAGAGGCAGACAAACAGATCACAGACAGATCACAGACAGATCCCATGATTAGTTTTCTCTCCTTTATTCTGTCTGTCGCTCCTTGTCTCGATCACAAGTTCAGATCTGCCTCCTTTTCTCAGGAGTGTTTTGCTCAGATTAACTGTAACTATTAACGACTATGGAGCCTCTGAACGGGCATGGCGACAATTTCTTTAAGGGTTACTTCACCCCACAATACATATTGTATTACATTGAAATAGTTTTCAATAGTATCTCATCTTATCTTACCTTGTCCAAAAGCAGTTAACTGTAAGTCCATATAAACTGCTCATAAAGTCCCATTTATATGCAGTAGGCTATAGAATTATTTATTACAATTATCTACCTTTAAGAGTTTTTTGTGATTCTAAATACTAACCCTAACCCTTATATTATTGGTTTCTAATTCATCTTGTTGGATTGAAACACTTTTATGAAAGAATAAAATCAATTATAATCATCGCTAGTCTAAAATATAAATGATGTTCATGATGTAGAGGAGAACAGAAGATTTCAAAATGAAGGAACGGAATAGCTCCTGGAATAAATGTGTGCTTCATTTTAATGTTTAATCGTGTATTTTATTAGTGTTGGTTTGTATGATTGCACATAATGATAACTCCACTATCAGTTTACTGAACTGTGCACATGTATAGTTCAAGTATGTATTTTATTTCTCTATGCTCAACAATATGCTGTTTCGTTTTTTTTGTATTCAAATACTTATATATACATGCTCTTGGTGGCGTTCATCATATAAATGAGCGGGGCTCCTGCATGCCACTGTGTGCACTCGCCTTGGATCTCAAAAATACACTGAGAGCTGAGAGAGAGAGGGAACATTAAATACCCAGGTGAGACGCTGGCAGAGAAAAGTGCCAGAGGGCCGGTAGGTAGCTGAAATAAAAGTGTCAAAACACGAGGAGAGAAGGAGATGGATTTGTTTTTCACACAAGGTGGAGTGAATAAGATGCCAACAGGTGGAGAGAGAGGGATAAAAGAGAGGTGGAGGAGGTGGTGGTATAAATACCTGGAGGAAAGTTTTCACCGTGAGGGGAAAATGTTGTATAACCACAGTGTGGTTAAATATGAGATGAGGCCAAGTGTTCAATAAAAACATCAACAAGCTGCCTCACTTAATGATGAAGAAAGTGGGGGAACAGGTTCTGAGCCAGTTCAAGGTGAAGGACTGATCGACGGTGAAATCGCAGAGTGGGATGTGGAGGATGTGTTCGGCTTGCTCGAGTGGAGAAGAGCTATCAGCGATGGAGCGATGCACTGCAGAGAGAATTCAATTCATCTGTAGTCACGAGGAGGGTTGAGACACCAGCGTCTCTGCAGCAGAGCACGTGGGACAAAATGGAGAAAGACGATGAACGGGGGGGAAGTTTTGCTGTAAATTCAACATGTGAGTTGTCGTGTTGGTGCCGACGTGCGACAGAGAGCAGGGTCAAACCAGGATTTTCCATAACGTCTGGATAGAGGTAATTACTGTGTATCTATAATTCAACAGCAGAGGAAGCAGATTGTGGGGGAGGGGGGGGAGAGGACCCCATGTGACTCTGCTAACAAGCGGTGACAGAGATCAACAGAGACGGAGCAGAGATTCATCATCATTAAAAAACTGAGAGGGAAGAAATCTCTGAAAGATCGACACACTGATTTTATAATTAGCTCCTACAAGGAGTTACGTCTTCATTACTGTGTCGTTGTGTGTTTACTGGTTGGTTTGTTTGTTTGAAGGGAAGAATACACAGAAACCACTGGACAGATGTGGTGTGTGTCAGGACCGGATCTGGATCAGGTGGTGGATCCAGGATTGTTTTTCATTTAATGTTGCAAGAGAATCATTCATGGATCTTGATGACAAAATAATTTGGCAAGTTTAGAGAATTTATATCTATAAGTGTGTGAAATTTGGTGCCTAAAATTAACAGATGTATACACATTTATAAATATAATTACAATACAAATATATACATTATTTGTATATATATACTACAATATAATAAATGTAGTGACAGACGTACTTCAACAAATCAGGTTTTGGTATTGCTCATTAGCAGCAGCAGTAAAAATGGTGGTTTGGCTTTTATGAGCAGTTCCAGGGATTTAAAAACCTATCAGGAGTTGAGTCATGGTCCTTTGGTCATAACTGTGACGTGTGGTGGCCGGAGGGAATGAGAGGAAGCTGAGCTAAAGTGAGACCCATAAAATGAAATGTTACCAGTGGGAGGTTACACATCAGATCCCAGTTCAGCCGAGGCCCAACGCCAAGAAATGTCGTGTGTGGGAAGATCAGTGGCCACGAATCAGAGCTTTGTTTAAATCTATGAGTAAACTATTATGTTTACATGAAAAGACGTGTTTCTCTGATGAATAATCGGCTCAGCGTCATACATATTAACACACGCATACACACACACACACACACACACACACACACACACACACACACACACACACACACACACACACACACACACACACACACACACAGGCAAACAGCGAATAGGCAGTTTATCTAGTCTCATTTCAGCGAAACGAGATTTGTGTGTGTGTGTGTGTGTGTGTGTCTGTGTGTGTGTGTGTGTGTGTGTGTGTCTGTGTGTGTGTGTCTGTGTGTGTGTTTGGGTCATAAAGGGCAGTAGCTTGAGGTCTAACCCAAATGAGCTGAGGTGTGTAAATATCTGTCACAATAAACTGTTCACAACCAACTTATACACACACACACACACACACAATTATGGGCGACCTAGGGGTGACATCACATTATGGCGACTTGCTTTTTTTCTTATTGTGACCATGTAAAGAGATAAAGGGGATCACACACACACACAAACACACACACACACACACACACACACACACACACACACACACACACACACACACATTAATTGAGCTACGAGTCTGGAAATGTTGTCATAACCATTTTTATTATTTTATTCCATCTATTTCACAATATCATAGAAGATCCATGAAGATGCAAATAAGGACGAGTGCAACACTGTCACAGCCTTCAACGACCAAAAGCATGAGAGAGAGAGAAAGTGACAGAGAGAGAGAGAGAAGGAGAAGAAAGAGACGACGACGACGAAGCAAACATTTAAACTTTTAACAGTTTTTTCGAGCATCAGAGCCCAGGCAGGCACTTTACAACTCAGTGTCTATGTGTTGTAGTTGTACAGGCTGATGTCTTGAGGTAAAACTGACAGTATTTTAAGATTCAAACCCTCAACCCTCTCGAATCTCGATTCCTATGATGACCATTTTGAACTTGCATTGAACTAAAGAGAACGGAAGATTAGGACTAATCTAAAAAATTTGAGTTTTCAGCATCACAGCATAGGTAAATATATATTTTGCTGGATGAAGCTACACCAGATAAAAACATCCTGGTGTGTTTGCTTCCAACCTTTGGTCTCCACCATGTTTTGTGATGATTATTTATGATTGGAAGCAGATATTCATTCTGTTATTAATTCTATACTGTATTACTGTCACACATAAGACATTATATTGTTATTAATGTTATAATTCAACTATAAATCAACTTTCAACTCTTTCCGTCTCACGTTATGTAAAAATGCCATTAGATGCTTTTGAAACCAGAAATGTAAAAGGTCTCAGTCACATACATTTCAACAGCTTCCGGATTGAGGAGAAGATGACGTGGGAATCAAATGCATCACATGTGCTGTTTTTAATCTATTTATTTATTTGGTTTGTGGGTTTTTCAGTTTGTCAGGTGGTGACAGCCGCCTGCTACCGTCTCTGTCCGCTCCGAGGTTAAATAAACACAAATATTTCATGCTGATCTTTTATACAGAGTTCGATGCACAGTACAAAATGGTCATCATAGAGTAAATCCTCACGGTCTGTCATGTGTTCTGTGAGGATGTGATTTACCAACAGACACCTGTGTGCTTCAGAGAGCGTGGGGGCAGTTCACGGACACCAACATTTCTACTTTGTTTCTGAAGTGACAGCAGATTTGACCCTGGTCATGCACATTTACTCACATTCCATCTGGATTACATTCAAGGATACATCACAATGTCAGAAAAGCTACTCAGATGTCAGGCTACATCCACACTGGTACGTTCTCCTTTTAAAACCCAAACGATCTCCATCCACTCGTGTGTTTTTCGCTCTGTATCAGTTACGCTGGACTCACACTTCCGCGTTGGACACGTCAACCGTAACGCTGCTAATTCACTTTGAAGGGGCTGGTGGCATCTTTCATCTGTTGCATTGTGGGTCCGTTGTGTTGCGTTGCTCTTGCTGCAGAGCTCAAGCTATCGTGTAGGTTCCAGCCAATGAAATCGTGATCAAGCCAACACTCAAGCGTAGCCGCTAGCCAATCAAACAGATCGATAGATGGATACTTGTTGATCCCGAGGGAAATTTAGGAAATAGGTTGCGGGAGGGTTTCGGGAGTTGAACTGCAAACCTTCTGCCACAGAGCTACACAACCTAAGCAAACGTTTATGTGAAAGCAGAGGCGGAGGCAGCTGTTGAACCTGGTGTGTGTTCATCTGGTTGTGGATTTTATTTCCCATGAGCTACTCTTTATCACTGTATTGATAACTAGTTGTGTGTCTTGCCGTCGTTATGATGATCGCAATACCACCCAGAATAGGTCACGCCCAGCGCAAGGCATTAACGCAACGCTTACATGTGAGTCAAGCATAATAATCCCAGTCCACACATCTGGAAAAGCACATCACATGACCATTCGAGTACGCTGGGCATGCGATTCCAAACATCTCCGTTTTGGCCAGTTCATGTTACAACACAGTCCTGGTTTCTCCGTTTTTAGGTGCTTGAAAACTCCAGAGTAGCAGTGAAACGTTTTTTAAAACTAGAACGTAGTATGGATGTAGCCTCGGTGTCCGATCGGTGTGTGAGTTAGACATCGAGTGTTAATTTCAGACGTCAATCAAAAGGTCGAGCGCTGCTTCGTTTAAGCTGCAAACAAAAAATCTGCGACTTGACTCTGCAGGACTGTGAGTTGTGTGTGTGTGTGAGGCAACAGCAGGGGCAGCAGACTGGCACAGAGCAACATTAGCAGAGATACATTACACAATATACTGTACATTTATAAGACCACCGTTTTACCAAATCATGGTACGCAATATAGAAAACTTAAAAGAACACAGACGTTATTCAACAGGATCATATAGAGTCAAAAAAAAAAGAACAAAACTCCTTTTTTCATTGTTACCATGATAGCATCACTTTCCGCTAACTGGACGCAACGAAAACAAAGATAGAACTTTCTGTCTGTAAAATGAAGAAAAGGATTGGATATGGCATCATGAGAGGTTCGTCCATATCGGCATCCGAACCCAACCCAGCCCTCTGCCTGAATCACCGCGTGAAGTTAACTGGCCCAACACATTATTACCCACAGTACAGCGGTACATTTAACCAGAGGCAATTAATAATCGCTTATGGAAATATTCCATCATAGTCCGGTTCATGCCAGAAGTTGATCCACCCATGCAGCCTTCGCTAACTCAATGTATCTCACTGCAGAAGTTAACACACGAGCGTGGACACCAACACAAAAAACAAAACAGATACACCACTCTGAACGACCACAGAGGTCTAACATTCGCTCCACCAGAAAGGTTTCCTTCCCCAAACAAATAAATATACTGTAAAGTCCAATATGATGTGCCTTCAAACGCTTGAATCAACTCATAAAACGACCTATACCCCGACCACCCATGGCCGAATTCTCTCCGTCACCCCTCACTGTCTGGGGCTGGAGGGGTTGGATCTCTGGGCGGCGTGGCAGGGGTCCAGGGACTCCTTGGTCGCACCGCCGTAAACATCTACGTCCAGGTCGGTCCAGGGGGCGATGTTGCCAAGCGCGGGGGAACTGCACTCGGCCAGGGCAGCCACCTCGATGGGCTTCAGCACCCGATCCCACAGGTTGAACTGGGAAAGCTCCCCGACCAGCGCCTGCGAGGCATCGAATCGCCCGCCCAGCGTATCCTTCAGGAGGAGGAGATTGAAAAAGAGTTAGAATGGTTGGATGTGAACAGGAACTACTGGGGCAATGTTTACTGTTTGTGTTTTGTATGTCAGCCTTGTAACATTTCAGCCGTTAGTGTAACAAAAAATTAAACAAGACCAGTACCTCTTGAAAGTTATTATGGGTCCTTCACCCTTAAAATATGTTCCAATAATGCACTTTTCTGGATGTATACATGTCGTATATTTAGGTGATTATATAATATCTAATCCTGAGAACTACAGGACATTGCTGTGAAGTAAATACTGTGGTTGTATTTTCTGGTCCAGTGAGAGTGAAACTGCAGCTAAAGCTTTATCCATGAAAAGAAATATCGTGTTTTGATGATTCCTCTTTTTAAAAACTTTTTTTTTTTAAATGTCCATTCAAAGCATCTTTGTAAAGGGAATGTCCCGGGATCATCATCCATCCACCAGACAGATTAATAAAGCACTCTCCCTCTCTCTCTCCCCCCCTCTCCCTCTCCCTCTCTTTAGAAAATGTCCATTAAATCAAGTGTTGTTGCATCACTGCAGCATCGGGCCCACAGCGCTCTGATTAGGAGCCTTTATGCACTGACAATGAGATGCTGAACGGCCTTTGCGTCGTTCTTTTCACACAATGGAGGACGGATAATGTCAGATTTCATAATGGTTATGTAACGTGGATGTCTCGCTAATGAAGGTGATGGAGGGTCCTTAAGGTTTCTGTTTGTTCATGTGTGAAAAGCTGCCGGTGCAGCCCTCAAAGAGTTTATTCATCCACCTGATGATTCATCCATCAAACTGTTGATCCATCCATTTGATGATTCATCCATTGAACCGTTCATCCACACATTCATGCATCCATCCGTCCATCTATCTGTTCATCCACCAATCGGTCCAATGTCCATACTTTCAGAAGTTTGTCCATCCATCCATCCGTCCGTCTCACCTGCTCCTGTCCTAGTATGAGGACCCCTCCTGGTTTGATGGGGTGCCAGGCAGCCAGCCCCTCCCCCCTGCCCTTCATCTTCCCGCCCTGATAGGCCTTCCACACTCCGTCCCTCAGGGTCCAGCTGACACAGATGTGCTGCCACTCGTCCTGCGGTAGGGACAGGGGCAGCTGCGCCACCTACGGGTGAGAGAGTACAGTGGCTGTGGTTACACCCTCCCCTGACAGGTTTATGTCAGCAGAACTCAGTCCTGCCCCAACCTTCCTCCCATCACTGCTGCAAACCAGCACTCCGCTCTGCCATGGGGGGCTATAAGCCTTAAGCTCTATAAAAAGAAAGCAGTAACACACAACATAAAACGACATCTGGCTCGAGCTGCCCTCTGCGCCGCGTCCCCTCGGTAACATATGTTTGCTGTGGGCCCACAACAAACGTGACGAAATAAAAAGACGACCCGGGTTCCTCTGGGACTCTTGCACCATCTTATTTTGGAAGAAAAATATTATATTCAAATGAATGTCCCCATTTGCTGTTGTATTTATTCTTCGGTAAATCACTGTTATTAAAAATGCAGTTTTGAATTATTTGATGCGTTGCTCAAGAGCACCATCCGTTTTAAATGGTTGGTAAAGCACAGAGGGCAATCGACACACATATCCAAAAACTGTAAACAGTGAACAGAGTCTTGGGCCGACTCCCCAAAATATAGCCCCTTCCCCCCCACAGAGGCTAATTCATCCCCAGACGATAGCCCATGGGCTCCGAGATTGGAATCATAAACTAATAACGATTTCCATTTCGGTCTATTTTTGCCTGACTAATTAGAAGGAAGCCTGCAGGGTACAATATGCTCAATCTTTTTCACCAGAGGAAGTCGTTAATTTCCTTCACAACACAATAAACAACCTGCGTACCTTGTCGTTGATGAGCAGCTCCACGGGGTTGTGGACGCCCTGCAGCAGCACCAGCTCGTTGGGCTGCCCCGGCACTGAGTAGGAGAAGGGGGTCCCGATGCCTCCTTCCTTGGCCTTCAACCACACGCAGGCAGTGAAGGCGTACATCTCACTGATCTCCTTCCTCACCAGGCCGTACATGTAGTTAGTCCGCATGGGGAAGGAGAGCACGAAGCCATCGGGGAACGACGGCTCTGTCAGCGCTGACGGACACACAGACGAGGGAGATAAAGAGAAACAGTCAGACAGGGAGGTGCAGAGATGAGGCTGAGATGAAGTGTTGTTGATGTGTTAATGGCCCATTCATACAAGGACCCTGTCATTAGTGCTTGTCCCCGCCAGTTCGTACACAAACGCCCCCACAGTGCCTGTTACAGGTAATGATGGACTCTTCTAACTCGAGGCCACAGTGAAGATGCTGCAGCAGGAGGATGAGGAGACAGGCGGAGAGGCCGGGGGAGTGACGGAGATAAAAGCAGAAGCGAGAAGTGATTTTTCTTTTTATCCGTCTCTCTCCACTTCTCCCATCGTTAGCTCTCACCTCCAGTTACCTTGACGCTAGATCAAACTCAACGAAACCCCTTCAGAACCGCAAACATTTATAAATATATATTTATTATGAAGATTTGCAGGTTACTCGGAGGAGCAGTAATTGATTTTGGTAATTTTTACTTCCATTTCATTAATATTTTCCCTCTCCCGGCCCCATTTGACATTTTCACAACCTTCAGCACTCGTGAATCACTTGTTTTAATCTACAGCCTCTTCTCCGCAGAGATGACACCGTTCGCCCACCGAGCTCATTAAAGTGTCAGCTCTCATGTGAGTCAGCTCAGGGATGCTGTGGTCTAACATCCTCTCTAATCAGGTCATCCATACATCCCCTCATCCACCGCCCCATCACCTCTGTCTCCCCCCACACTCACTGTGTTCGAGCTCAGTGACGCGGTGGTTGACCGTGTCGAGCCCCTGATTGATCTTCTCGTGCTGCCCATGAGTCTCCTTCCTCATGGCCTGACGCTCCTTCTCCAACATCTTTATCTTGCGCTCCAGCTCCCCCTCCAGGTCCTCCACCCTCCAGGTGCCCTTTCCACGCCCGGGGGACACCTTAGGAGCGGGGGGTTTGGGGGCAGGGGAAGCGGGGGACGCAGGGGAGGCGGGACGGCGGCTGCCTGGGGCGGCGGCTGCAGGTGGGGAGGAAGCACTGCCGGCAGGTGGAGCAGGGGCCTTGACGGTGTTACCACCCGGGCTGCCGCTGCTGCTGCTGCTGCCAGTGTTACTGCTGCTGCTGCCGCTTGTACCCAGGGATGAGTCGGTGAGGTTCAGTGCAGCCGGGCCTATCTCCGCCTGCAAGAGAGGGAGGAGGGGAAACACAGGTTAAGTAGGTATTTAAAATATTAAAGACAAAAAAGATGTAAAGAGAGAAAATAAAAGAAATGCATTGAAGAGAAGAAAACTAAAAACCACTTCATGGGAGAGCTTTGATGAAAGCAGCCTGGTGTTAGTATCAACAGGGTTTAGTGGAGATAGCTTATATAGAACAGAACATCAGTTATCTGACTGGACGTAGGCTCCGGGTACAGAAAGTGAAGCCAATGAGGAAGACCCTGAATCCTGCATCTTCTTCAATACAGCATGATGTTCATTTTATAAATTATAAATCCATTTAGAGTCAAATAGAGGCTTTTGGTGTAGTTTGATAGTTGTAGTACAGATTAGCACTTGTAGTTTCAACGTATGAAAATGTATTTCTCTATGTAACATCAGTTGTTTTTAAAGGATTGACAGTCATGACACGTTCCTGCTGCGCTCAGAAGCTAAACATGCTCAGCACTGCTTTGCTTTTCATTCATGTTTTCATAGCTTTCATTATGGATTCATCCTCAGCCTTTGTGATGTGTTGTATACACATCACAAAGGCTGAGGGCTGTGAAGGCTGTGAAGCTTCCACTGAATTTGGATTTTTCTCAATTTCCCACGTGTGCTCTTTTTGATGCCATTGGAAGCTCCGAGATTCCCTTTTATAGTTTTTCCCTAATAAAGATCTAAAGATGAAATGCTCTGCTTATAATTAATTTCCTTCCATTGGACTTAAGCAGATTCTGCCTGTGGCCTTAAATACACAAACATCTCAGACTCTGTCTTCTGTATAAAGTGTGTGTTATGTTTTGTTATTGCACATATCAATGATTACATCCTGATCAATTTGCTTTAGTATAGCTGCTGGAGAGATTGTGATTATTCTGATAGATTCGATATATAACAGTGAACATCTGGTCCAGATACTGGACCTTTTGTTCCCGCTCAGCTGCACCTGGAGGACGTTAGGACATTTAACATAATGGAACAAGTAGAGTCTATTCCTGTCTTCATTGTATCAGCATAAATAGAAGCATGTTACTGTTCAGTACAGTCGTAGTGGAAATGATTCATTTTGTGTTTGGATTTGATTTTGCAATCACAAATAAAGCAGTTATTTCTCTTTGGTTTGCAGAGAAACTTGAAAAATGTCACCTGAGGGGCTGTTGCCTCATTTCATTGTGTCTACTTGTGCTTATATTTCATGCACGGACTCAAATGAACAGAGTCCACCCTGACTCATGCACCCTGACATGCACAACACTCGCACTTCTGCACAAGACACAACTACCAGGGACTGACAGTGTTCTATGTCCGACAACATGGGACGTCTGCATGCCAACTATAAATACCATGAAAGTCTGTAGGACGAACACAACGTTCTCTAACTTCACTCTGCACCAGGGACTGTTTATAAAAAGCTCTGCACACAAACAATATAAAGTGCCAGTATATTGTGTTTGAGGAGGACTCACTATCGTTAAGTAATAATGAGGAAGTAGCTCAAGAGAACAGCCCATTCCAAACACGCCGGTTTCCTGCAGCTCGTTAGAAATAATCACAGAAGGTGAAGGTGAAGCAGCAGTAAAAAGAGAGAGAGGGAGAGACGCTGCTGTGAGGATGAGGCGGCTGCGAGGGCGATATATAATATCAACAGAGCTGCTGAGGCAGGAAGAGATGTTGGACGTCCAGGATATAAATTCACACTGACAGAGACAACCTTGTAACTGACTGTGCTCAGGGTGGCGGTGATGCGGCAGTGTATGTTTGTGTGTGTGTGTGTGTATACATCTCTATACATCTCACTCTCAGCACACACACACACACACACACCTGACTCTCCTCCATCAACAGCACCACCCTCCTCCTTCCTGTCCAGCCAGCTTCATCTTTTATTTATCCTCCCTCTCCTGCTGCTGGATGCAGAGATGGAAGGGGAGAGGCGGCTGACACCAGTCGGGAGGGGGGTGGCTGGCTGTGGGTGGGTGGGTGAGGGCCAGCGGGGTGGACAGATTTCCCTTGGGTCCATGCAGGGGAGCGTGTGCATAATAAAAAGTGATGAGTAGTGACTTGTGAGAGGAGAAGTGAAGCTAAAAGCTGGAGGAGAGGAAGATGCATTTAAAGCCTTGATCTGTGAAAGCAGCAGAGGGATGTGGGACTTTACTAAACTTGACATTTGAGGCTCATTTTAGTCAAGTAATAGAAAATATCTGAAAAGGATTATTTCACTTTCACCCAGAGGTCCTAAACTGGCCTTCACACTGGGAGAAGTGGGTGTTCAGGTCTAAATTAGTCCCTGGAAAACAATGGCTGAGTCATAATTCTGTTATGAGTCCTCATCTCCTGCTGTCAGACAAATGTGGAGCCGCAGGGACAACGGGCTCCTCCCAAGTGACTCTGCCCTGGACTCACCTCCAGTTTCTCTATGCGGTCCTTCAGGTCCATGATGGCCCGGGCCAGCTCCTCCACAGCCCGCGCGGTCTGCAGCTGCGCCGCGGTGGAGGAGCTCACCTCGTCCCCGGCCATGACGCGCCGGTTCCCGCTCCACACCCCGATGCTCCGCTCCGGGACGGTCCGGTCGTCCTCCAGGCCGCTCTCGCACTCGCTCAGCTTCCCCGTCAGCTCCCGGATGGTCCTCTGGTCCATGAGGATCTGGTCGTTCTGCTGCAGGACCATCTGCCGGAGCTCCTCCGCGGTGGTGCGGAGGTAAGTCCAGTCCTCGTCCCCGGCTCCGTACAGCGGCTCGTCCGCCTGCTGCTGCTCCCGCCTCAGGTCCTTCGTCTTGCACTCTCCCACCGGCACAGGGGTGCAGATCAGGCGGCTGAAGCTGAACTGCTTCGCGGAGCCTCCTCCCGTCTCCTCGCCGAGGTTGAGCTCGTTCAGAGTGGGCACCTCCAGTCCGATGCCGCCGAGCCCGTTGCCTCCTCCGTAGGACTCGGCTCCGTGCAGCGCGCCCAGCGGGCCGGCGTGAGCCACCGAGCCGGGCTCCAGGAGCAGCGACTCCGATGTCAGGGTGCTGTTGTCGCCGAGAGGCGCGGCGTTTTTCCGGGGATAAACACTGGCGATGATGCAGATGACGGCGCCGAGGAAGGCCAAGGTGCCCGCTCCCACCAGCACCACCACGAACTTCATGCTGAGTGTGGAGATCACAGATAAATACACCGGGATCCTGGAGGAGGAGGACGGAGAGAAGCCTGCATCACAACACCATCAGCATCTCGTTCTAACCTACACTGAGATCAACCCAGACATGTTACAAATGAGGCACTTACACGTTGAAGATGTTCTCCAGATGTTCTGCTGCTCGCTCCGTGTAGCTCCGGTGTATAGGTGGCTCCGCGCTGTCTGGTCCAGAGCTGCTCCCTCTCTCTCTCTCTCTCTCTCTCTCTCTCTCTCTCTCTCTCTCTCTCTCTCTCTCTCTCTCTCTCTGTTGCTAAGCTGCTCTCCTCCGCGCGTTACCATGGGGACCGCGGGAGAGGAGGAGCGAGGCTGTGGCCATGCGTCAGTCAGAGCAGCAGCAGAGGTGATGGATCAGTGTGTGTGTGTGTGTGTGTGTGTGTGTGTGTGTGTGTGTGTGTGTGTGTGTGTGTGTGTGTGTGTGTCTGTGTCTGTGTGTCTGTGTTGGTCTATCTTTAAGGCCATTTTTGGTTCAATACCATGAGGGCATTGTGACATTGGGACATTTTTGCTGGTCCTCACAAAGGCTGTGTGTGGTTGTGAGGGTTAAGACTTGGCTTCAGGGTCAGAATTAGGTTTAGGTGTGGCATCTAAACATTAAAAACAACCACAGCCATGGAATTTATGATTTCAAAAAGGAAAAACTCAAACATAAGAAGAGGCCAGTCACTCCCACAGATGTGCTCCCTGTGTGAAGTATAATTCATCTGTGATATAGTGAGAAATGCCACCTTAGGTTCATGCACTGACTCAAATACATGCACGATAGACACACTTCTGCAACGACACAGTTACTGGGGACTGAAATCGTTAAGTGTGTGTCCTACAACATGTGTAGTCTGCATGAAGTATCCACAGAATTGACAGTATCGCATTTGAAGGGCAAAGAAGAAGTTCACAGGCAATTTATGGTGAGGAGGAGGAGGAGGAGGCTCTGTATAACAGAAGACGACGAAGAAGGAGAAACAGAAAAGCTCTGGGGCCTCGACACTGAGGTTTCTGGTCTGAGTAGGCGGCGATGAAGAATGTGTTTTTTCCCAGGAGGCCGTGCAAACTGCAGCTCACCACCAACAGCCTCTGATCCGACCCCCGACACTCTCGTCCTCCGTGGCCTTGTTCAGCAAACAAACACTCCAAAGTTTCTCCTCAAGCGCCGGATAGATCACTTTTAGACAGTTTTCTCTCAACGTTAGTTCGTTTATACAGAGACGTGCAGCTCAGGATGAATCTGTGAAAACTAACAACTAACAAAGTTATTTCTGAGGAGGACGCGAGGCCCCCGCACAAAGTTTAATCCGTCCAATAAAAAGGCCCTTTCTCTAAAAAACCCCAAACATCAACCTCATGGTGACATCAGAGGAAGAGTCAGGGGATCATCAAAGTCCTTTAGATTCATCCTGCGGGCACCGAAAACCACTGTTACAGCATTTCATGGCAATCCATCAAACGGCCTGCTGAGATATTTCAGTGCGCTGGTGCAGATAAGGAGTGAATGTAAAGTGCAGCTCGTCGTGTTGCTGCGTTTCTCTTCAGTCTGTCGAGCACCAGCTCTCCTCCATGATGCATTAATCCCTGTGTGACTTCTGTCTCTCACTCTGATGTTCCAGAGACTTCTTCTTCCCTTTCCGACGTAAACTGAAGCTTGTGAAACGAGATTTGAGTCTGAAATATCTACACAAAACTTACATGAGGTTTTCTAGAGGGAAAATACTCGCAGAAAAATAAGATATTCCCAGCTTTTACTTTATTTCTCCAAAAATGTGTCTCCTGTTTTTATCCACATGGTATTTATGTCAGTGTTAAATGTGAACGTAGAAGAAGTTTAAACCTCTGAATAGTTAAACAATCAACTGAAGGTGTGTTTGTCCAAATATTATTCTGATGGTTTGGTTTGAAATGGAGCGTAAACATTAGAGCTCATGCTTGTTAATTCAATTAATGTGATGTCATCTTTTTATCTTTTATTGATTTGTGTTTGTATTTACTGGCCTTTCTTTTTTTTATTGCTCCTATTCTCTGTATTTGTAATGACCACCTTTACCTTATGCTGTCTTATATTGGTTTCATTTATTAACTGGTTTTACAGGGTGTGAATGCATTTTTTCTGTGTCTGTCAAATTATTATTATTATCGTTATTACAAACCTCCAACACAACCAGAGGCTCAAGCCCGACTCCAGTCAGGCTTCCCCGCAGTGACCAGTCGCCCAGATTGGGGATTAATCTGCAGAGGTGGTGGATGTTGCACACACACACACACACACACACACACACACACACACACAGACACACACTTGCAGATGTAGGCCACTCGTATCAAACCACTGTTCAGTTCCATCTGGCTCATAAGCCTGGTGGTGGCGTGCCTGAGAGGGAACAGACGAACCCAGCGAGGAGACACCACTGGATCACATCCCTCTTCTTCTGCTCCTCACATCCTTCACGTGTCTGAGCAGCAGACAGGTAAATAAAATCTGTCTGAACTCCGTGTTTGTGGCTTTTCATCACAACATCAAAACACTGAGAGATGAAAGCCCAGACGACCTTAACATCACCCTGGCCCTCACACACTGCTCTGAGTGCATCAAAGCAGCTCAACAGCGCCGCCCTGTGGCACCAGGCATGTGGACTGATGGTAGTACATGTACAGTGAAACACTTTCGACTGCATCTACATGTCGGCAGTGACTCTGACAACCTCTATGAGAATCATGCATTATGTATGTCTGTTCAGTTTTGCATCATAGCCAACGAGGGGAGGATTTTACTTCTTGTTTGATTATCAGCAAAAACTACACAACAGCTTTGCACAAAACTTAATGGAGAGATGAGAGAACCTGTCAAACGGGAATTCATTACATTCTGGTGTTGATCTGGACAAAGGGACGGATCCAGTTTTTTAAAATCACCTTGTAACACTGTGAGATGGGGCGTTTGTTTGTTTTAACATTCTCACCAATTTCTCATGAAATGATTAATGGATCTTGATGGAAAAAATTTGGCATATTGAGGGAACTGATATCTATGATTGTGTATAATTTGGTGCGACTTGATTGAAGTGAAGGAGACTGTTGGGCCTTGGCGTCGATATAGGCTCATTTTTATTGAGATAAATTTGTTTCTTCGTCTTTCGTTTTGATTACTCAAAGAGATAATATCCATCCATCTATTTATCCATTTATCCTTCCATCCGAGCAATTAAGTTACAGAACGAATCGGCTCATGTCTGTGTGATGTGCCAGTCAGGGTCACTCGCTCCTCTGCAGGGAGGTGAGTGAGCTTATTCCAGGCACAAATGAAAGGCAGACATTTTGTACACTGAAACCTTAAAAGCTTTACAGGATAGTGTTGTTGTTTTTCTTTTTTCTTTTTTTTTACAGCGACGAAGCTGTAGAACATTTGTCACCTTCATTTGGCCACTTCCTAACAGAAACAGACGAGTTTTCCTTTTTAAAAGTACAAACCTGTACCTCAAGAGGTCTGAATTTAACAAAATTTGTGCTCCATATGAGTGAATTTAATTGCTGTAGATGTTCATTCAAGGTTTTGCTTCTATGTATAATCAGTAGCCTCCTGTACGTCCTATATTCAAGTCCTTCTTAGAGGAAACCAAATGAAAAAGCAAATGGAAGCAAGCTGTTTTTTTTTTTAAAGGAGCTTTTAATTAAAAGCCTTGTACAAGAAACACAGAAAGCAACATCGGTAACAGTTAACATGACACTGAATACATAATCTGTACAATAAGGGTTTGCAAAACATGCTTCAGAAGTTCAGATACATTTCAATGTCATAATTATCCTCCACCTCCTCGTCATTACCATCAATACAATGTACATTATTCATATTAGCATAAAAACAGACAGAACCGCAGTCTTCACACATTAAAATCAGTCGGGGGTTCGTCTTCTGCACAAACCCATGTTGGACTATTTAAAAAAAATGGCATTCAAATAAACAGCATCACATTAACACCATTATGCATATTTAAAAAAACAAACTATTAAAGTACAGTACAAAGGGAAAAACAGCTTAAAAAGCACAATTTAAATTCATTAAGCATATTTATCCGTACATTTAAACAAGGATCCTTCCTTTTTTCCTCAATTAGTGCCAAATTACTCCAGCACTTAAAATTACATCATATATATATATATATATATATATATAAATGCAACACAATTCAAAAAGGGGAAAAAAGCTTTAAAAATTCAAATAACAAAATCAACAGCCCTATTTGGTTGAATGAGAGGCCACTAAGTTGAGTTGTGCTACCCCGTATGAGAAAGTAAAGAAACGAGAAACGTCGCTTAGCAGCCTAATACCTTACACATCTACCAACTGCAAGAGTCACTTCTATCCACCACTTAAAGATATTAAAGATATAGTAGATGAAAAAAATCTATCCCAAACTGCGAAATATCCATTCAGCGAAGAAAATAATCCTTGAATTCATAGTGTTTCTGGAAAATTATAAACGATTCAGTCCGTTCACGCTTCACGTCAAATCAGAGCTGAAGTTAAGTACTGTCCTTCCTTAAAGTATCTTCATGTGAATTTGAGATATTGACCTTTTCATAACAGTGTCTATTTCTTCATATAATGTATATGTCATTTTGGAATAAATCCTTCCATTTGTAACCTATCAGAGTATTGAAACAGTATCGACGACGACTAGAACCATCCAGTATGTGACAGGAGAGGAGGCGACATCGTCCTCGTCAGTGTTTGTAGACTTGTAGAGAAGATGATAACAAAAGCAGTCGAGTTATTACAGTTTACGATGAGGTGATTCTTAAAGTTACCACGTTAAAGTTATGGTTTGAGAGTGTTTTTTATTAAATCACGCTCTCTGAGGAGCCGAGTAAGACGAGGTAAACGTCACCTGGAGTGTAACTGGGGTTGAGTGGAGCAGCTATAAGGCAATACAAGCGGAAGATTGTTTTTAAAAACTGTAACACACAGGTACACCAGAGTAAAGTCAAGGTCGGGGAAGGTCGAGAAAGAGCAGAAAGCACCAGAGAAAGGGTTTGGAGTCTGTGTTCAAAGGGCCGAGAACTTCAGATTCTATTGAGGGTCAAAAAGTTTGATCCCAGATTCCAGGCGTTCGAAAGGCTTGAAAAAAACCTGCAGGGATTGAGCTTGTCAGAGTTTCATGGTAAAGAACTTGTGAGCGTCTGGGTGACGGACGATTTCATTTTGTAACATTACACCTGACATTCTATTGGTCGGGGAATTTGGACAAAAAAAAAATCCAAGCTCAGAAGATAAAATCCAAGAGCAGAGGAGAAATCAAAGAGCAGCAAACATTTCACTCACACCACAAAAGAGGTGTGAGCGAGAGGAGAAGAGCTGAAGCTGTGGTTCGGAAAATCCGTCCAAGCAACAAAAAATATCTGAGTGCAAGTGAACAGTTTGAGCACAAGCAGGGGCTATTTGAGTGCAAGCGCAAGGTTTTGACTGAAAGCATTACAACATGAAATCAATAAGTCCTGCTCTCAAACTGAAAGATCACAGTCTTGAATAAAGATTTTAAAAAACAATAATGGATCAAACCGTCTGACATGAAGATTATTGCCTGACCATCGAGGTACATGACATTGTTTACAACTGTCCCATGATGCCCCTGACAGACGCACACACAAAGTTGTGTTTCAAGGACTGTTTTGCTATTTTTTACCCTTCATGAAAAAAAAATCTACTGAACCAAGAGCAGCAGGGGAACCTCAGCTCCCATCGGAGGCGGCTCAGGAGTCGAGCAGGTCGTCGACTAACCAGAAGGTCGGTGGTTCCATCTCAGGCTCCACCATTCCAAAGTGTCTGTACTGTCAAGGACTCTGAGTGGTCATCTAGACGACAAATAAAGCACTTGGCTGAAAGACAGACCTACGAACGCCAAACGAACAAGATCTTCACTCTACCTGCCACGTGGAAGGTAAACAGGCAAACCTGTCAAGTTATGGAACAGGCCAAAAGACACAAGACTTCAAACACTAACCAAGTGGCTCACAGCTTCAACAAATGACAATTTCTAGCTGCTCTCAGTTGGTAGCATCAGTCTAAACTGTGTTCAGCTCACGGACCCTCTAGACCTTGACATGTTGAGAAGTTAAACGACGTAAAGGAGAATATTTCATGACTAACCGCAGGCCAGTTTAGAGTCTTGGTGGACGTTACAGAAGAGGTGGTGGGTTTGTGAGAAAACAAGGCAAGCAAGGAGTGACAGTAAGGACAGCAATAACTTAAAAACTACTGCTTTAGTATTTTTCTTTGCAGCTTTTAAGGTTGTGCGTGCATATAAATACTGACGCGTTCTGTACGTATATGCATGTGCGTTCAAGAGAGCAAGAGGAAAAGGCCTTGAAAAATTGATGAACTACATAGGTCATTTTGTTTTGATGCAGTCAAGTGCATTGTATTTACCTCGCTGTATTGATGCAATATATGAGAGTCCAACTGTGTTAAGTGCAAAGACACAACACCTCACTTATCATTAACAAGCTGGACTTCAGATGAGAACAGGGGGCAGGAAATTGGCGTAACACCGAAGGCCGTCTGGATCAGCCTCCGCCGCAGAGCGTGGATCGGAAAATATATTAGCTTCTTTCAAACGCACCACAAGTCGCTTGATAAAGGCTCAAGCGACACAACAGATGGACAACACTTTCCATTTGTGTTACACCAGAGAAGCTAAACTCACTATGTCTGGAACAAGAGAAAGAAAACAAACATCTTTTCTCTCCGTCTGCTTCCGAGAGTCAGTGATGTGCAATTGATCAAAATATGGCAATTTAAGTGACAACAAGGGCGTATTAGCTGCCCCATTTCAAATTCATATAGTTTCCTTTTAATAAAAATATGCTTTTTTCCACTATTCAATGGCTGGGTGGTGTAAAGTTACATTACATTTCATTAATCGATACACAAATATGGACAAACCTTTAAGGAAAAGGTAGGAGGGGGCTGAAGTGGCAACACTGGCATGATATTTTCTTATCAATGGCGATCGACTTCATAACATCTGCTCTCCTATGGCTTGGCTGGGGAGGGGTTGTCGGAGGTGGCCGCAGGGGCAGGGGAGGAGGCATTTTCGGGGCTGGCAGAGGGGGAGGCAGGGCAGGAGGCCGGGGAGGGGAACTCTTTTATTGTGACGGTGACAAGGTTGGTGGTGACATCAGTGACCACAACATCCTTGCAGCTTGGCGCCATTTCGGGGTACCAGTCAGGGTCTCCCTCGGCAGGCACCCTCTTGGGTTCGGTTGGGGCAGAGCTCTGGTCCCCGGCTGGGACGGAGGGGGGAGTGGCGGGCGGTGGGCGTTTAGCCTGGCATTGGCGAGGATTTTTCCTGGCTCCCTCTGAGGGCTCCATGCGGTCCAGGGCACCACCCTCCTCCTCGTCTTCCAAGGAAGAAGAGGGTGAGGAGGGGAGGAAGGGTGACGCTGACAACACTGGGTTTGCATCCGAGGATGGGGCGGGAGCGGCTGGCTTGGCGCTCTGCCCCTTCTGGGTGTCTGTGTGAGGTTTACTGGGCTTGGGATCCTCGCTGGAAGGTGAGGCTCCAGTGGGGGGCTTGGAGGTGGTGGGAGATTTTCCCTCAGAGCCGCTGGAGCTGGAAGGAGATGGAGGTGACTTGTACTGAGAGGAGGTGGTGTGGTTGCCCCTGGCTGCTGTGCTAGAGCATGACCCTGGGTGGGAAGGGAAAGCCGCAGGGCCTCCACACTGCAGCCCAAATGGCTTCCCGTACATTGGGAACCCCAGCATCTTCAGAGGAGGCTGGAAAGGTCTATATGGGGCCTCTCCCTTTTTCCCAATGATACGATTGCGTGAAGGGATGTTATGGCGTCCTGTTGAAACATTCCTACTGCCAGCAGCTGCGCCACCCCTGCCTGGCTTGTCAATGACCTTCAGGTTGAGGATGATCCGACCTCTCTTGACCTCTCGAGGTTTGACCCTACGGTTGAGGATGCGGACGGTCTCGGAGAACGGAGAGACAAGCATGCGGGAGGGGAAACCACCAGGGTTAGAGAAAGTAGGCCCTGTGGGGTCTGAGCGGGGCAGAGGACGCCTGGACATCCTGTGGCAACGGTGAATGTCCTTCTTTAGCTTGTGGGTGGCTGCGAGGGAGTTGAGTTTGGGAGAGGGTGCGACGGTTGAGGAAGAGGAGGACGAAGATGGCAAATGACGAGGTGAGGCAGAAGAGGAGGGAGGTGCTCGGATGGAGGCGGAGCGTGATGTGGTCTGACGAGCGGTGGAGGCTTGGCGGGCGCTGGATGCTTGTTGGCGGGCGGTGGCGGCTTGGCTGCTGGGCTCTTTTTTATGACCACGTGCCTGAAAGAAACAATTTAAGAAACCGTGTTTGCAGGAGTGAGTGTTTGACTTTCACAGAAAAAGAATGTGCTAGTTTGAAAAGTTGGATGGCAAAATACTCAATCTGCTTCCAATGTTAGTCTAGGAATCCTGCTTTTTGTGATTTGTAAGATAAAAACATGGAAATGCTTGATTTCTGGGATTAAACTATGTCCAGGTGCAGATACCTGAAAATGCTGCCTGTGTACCTCAACTAAAAACACTTCCAAACCAGATTTAATAAGGACTTCAATTTAGTGTGGTGTTTTGACCTTAAATCGACCAAATCAGTTCTGCAACAAGTCGATTAACCCCTGGGCAGCAGTTGAAAACCTAAGTATTGTTTCCTGAACAAATCTAAAATCTAAATCCGCCTACGACACCACCTTTGATCACTTCGCTCCCACTCACATAAGTGTCTCTAACTCTATTTGAATATTAAGAATATGTAGTTTAGGTCCATGCAGATTCACAAACATCGAAATCTACCTTCAAGACTAAGTTTTTGGGTTTCGGTCCTCTCTTCTTCGGGCCGTTCATTTCCCTGTCCCGTTCCCTGAAGAAAGAAACGACAGTTAACCAACACACAAACACAAGCTAAAAACAGAGTGAGACGTCTGGATGAGCAAATATGAAACGAATCAAATGAGAAGGTTGATGAAGGTTGTGGGCGTGTGAAAGTAGAGCAGTCAGACATGCAGGCTGCTTGAAGTCGGCCTCTCTCTGTCGTCTTGTGTTTTAGTTTCCACTTGATGCCTCATTTTAGTTTTGTCAGTTTCATGGTGTCCGTTTTAGCTTCAGTCTTAACATCGACTCTCACATGCAGCGCAAGTGGCCTGGCAGCAGAAATAAAGGACTTCAGAATGTGAAGACACTAACAGAGCAAGTACAAGCACTACGAGACACAGGAGTTAACTTCCAGTGAGATGACAAAACATTGTGCAAGAACAAGAACTAAAAACTTGAATAAACAAAATAGATTTGCCAAATAAGATTTGAAGTTTAGAGCCAAAATCCTAAGTTTGCATTCTGAGATATTTTTATTCTTCCAGTTTTGCGTCCGTCACGTGTCAGAACCGCCATCAACACTCCCACCGGCTCACTGTGAATTTTCTGGACATTTTTGCAGCTGTATTCTTAGATGGACTCACTCTGACATTTCCCGGATATTTTACTAAAGGGGGCTGGCAGGAAAAGTGCCAGGAAATGTCGGGAGCAACTGACATTTACGTTGTCACATACAGCCAGAAACCAGAAAATCTCAGGAAAATGTCCGGACATGACAGAATGTCTGAAAGCAGCTATGGTGTATGTTCTGTCATCGTGTACTCACTTTTGCTCAAAGCCCATTATCAGCCTGTCATCCAGAATATTCTCCTCTGGCTCCCAAGTGCTGTGCCTGAACAAGGACGGAGCAACATCCACTTAATCCACATCTCAGGTTCATTATGAGGACATTTTAAAAGCACGACAACACAGAGGAATGCCTCGTTTTCAAGAGACTGAGGGTTGTGATATTTACATTAAATTCATCACTTACTTCATTGCCCATCCTTTCCATTTTACCAGGTATTCAATACTCCCCTGCAAAACAAAGACAGAAGGTGGATAAGTGAAAGCAGCAATTATAAGACAGTGAAGAGAGATTTCAAAATAAAATACTTTAAATCTGGAATTAATTTGCAGCAGCGACTTTATTCTTGGATTTTACACAGAATCAGATCCTGCAGGATGCTTTTCAAGCAGAACATCATAATCACATAAACTTAATCATGTTTCAGTCCTTGTCAGGTTCGATATTCGTCTGGCAAACATCATATTTGCTCTTAATTATATTTCAGTTAGGGACCATCACTTTTAGTTGGGGGATGCCTTACTGCTGAGCTCATCCCCTCCCATTTAAAATCCCATACACTCGATGAAGTCATGATTTTCACAAACTTTTTTCCACACAGAGGGAACTCGAGCTGCACGGTAACCATTAAATATCTGCATTGCCAAAAAAGGACGAGTCACTCTCAATAAAATTTTAATGGAGAGCTCGTATCGGGCCTTTAAATGGAAGTTGTGTTTGAGTGCAAGCGATTCGATTACATTGGAATACTCATTCTTGACACTATTTAATACTAAGATTTTGTATAGTTTTGTGGAGCGTGTTCTTGTATTTTCACATCTTGTATAGTGTGTTATGTGCCTGAAAGCTTCCTGCTGTAACAGGCAGAAAAGGTCCAGTAACTGGAGGCCTGACGGTGTGGACCAGTCTCTCAAGATGGCATCCAACCTTCATTTATAGGGTCTTTTCCAGTATACGAGCCACAACAGGCTGATAAAAACAACCTCAGTCAGCTGTGGCTGGTGGAACAACCCCAACAAAGAAACCAATGAATCTAAAAACAAACAGTATATTAAAAAAACAACAAATAAAACCATTATGTTGAGGAATTAAAATTAAATGCGTTGATTAAGTTGTGTTGTGACAGGTAAATCCTTTTGTGCGCTTCTGTGAATGGTATCAAATGAACTTAGGAACTAATAGAGGGACGTGAGGGGCTGTGTTGGCCTGCAGCTAGTTTTATTTTTAAGATAATTGAATGATTTGCTTCGTTAATGCCTCGTGAAAGAGGGACAGTTCATATAAGATTAATCCTCTTTCTGCTCCTTTTCATGTAAGATTTTGTGTTTGCATTTAAATAGTTTTGTTTGGTCGATGATGGAAATACACTTTATATATATAAATACACATAATAGCTGTGTGGAGCATGTTCTTATATTTCGTATTGGGGTGTTGCAGCTGGAAACGTCCTGCTGTGACACAGGAATTCCCCAGTTTAGGCTCAACAAAGCACATCTGCATCCCAACAAGCAGAGGCACCACTGTGGAGTCCAGGGACCGGAGGCCTGGCTGTGTGCACCAGGCTCTTAAGATGGCATCCGACCCTCATTTATGGGGTCTTTTCGTGGTATACAAGCCACAACAGGCTGATAAAAACCAACCAGCTGTGGTCGGTGAACCCCTGTCTCCTCCACAGGACACGAGGAGATGTGGGACTAATGTGTTAATGGCCCATGAATCAGAGGCTGCAGGAGCGAACAGCCTCTTCGACGTGAGTCGGGTCCGACATGAAGACAGTGACCGTGTAGCGCTAGCTCCCGTTAGCTCGCAGCAGAGACGTCGGGCCCCTCCATTTCCCTCCTGTTACAGCTCCTGGCCTCTTCTTTGTGTCGCCGTTTTATTGCCCTACTCCCACACGCCCGTGCTAGTTAGCCCCAAGCTAGCTGTGACTAACCAAAGGCATCTGGCAGCACCGAGGCCTTCGCTAGCGTTGTATGTTCACGAGTGGACCCGAGCCGAGCCGTGCCGTGCCGTGTTGACCGAGGGCCAACATCTGCAGGCGGCCGAAAGACGCGGGACGGCGGCGGTGTGTCTCACCTTGCGGACGCGGCGCTTCAGTATGGCTTCCGCGGCGAAAATACGATCCCCCGTCGCCGTCGCCGTCTCCATCTTTCGCTGCCCGGAGTGAGCTGCCTGTCTGCGGGCGAACAGCTCCACTGACTGCCCGGGCCGATCTGAGCGAGGGGCGGCACACACACACCGACACACACTGTGTAACGTACACACTAACACACACAATGTAACACACACTAACACACACACTCTCTACTACGACTGCTGCAGCATGTCACGTGGCCGGGGTCAGCCCCTCTGGTCGTCCTGGCAACGGAGAAGACACTCACGAGGATGCGAAGAAGCGCGCGCTGCTCTCACATGGCTGTGATGATGAAAGGAGGCGCCGCCATGATGACTTCTCCTTAAACACATGGAAACACACCGAGCGTCAGTGTGTGGAGACAGATCTTAACTTATCTTATCATAACTTAATGTATCTTATCTTAACTTATCTTATCATAACTTAATTAATCTTATCTTAACTTAATTTAACTTATTTTATTTTATTTTATCTTATCTTATCTTATCTTATCTTATCTAATCTAATCTTATCTAATCTTAATTTATCTTATCTTATCTTATCTTATCTTATCTTAACTTAACTTAGCTTAGCTTAGTTTATCTTATTTTATCTTAATTTATCTCATCTAATCTTATCTTTAATTATCTTATCTTAATTTAACTTATCTTATCTTATCTAATCTTAATTTATCTCATCTCATCTTATCTTATCTTATCTTATCTTATCTTATCTTAACTTATTTGATCTCATCTTAATTTATCTAATCTAATCTTATTTTATCTTAATTTATCTTATCTTATCTTAATTTAACTTAACTTAACTTAACCTAATTTATCTCATCTTATCTTAACAATTCATCTCATCTCATCTCATCTCATCTCATCTCATCTCATCTCATCTCATCTCATCTCATCTTAACTTATCTTATCTTCAGACCAGTGTGATCCACAGACAGCTGCAAAGGTGTCAGGGCCGTAGCCATGATGTTAAAAACACTGAGGGGCACAAGTAGGCCCCCCCATCAAAGGGTGTTTCGTCCTTGGTCTAGAGGAGACCTAGACATAACCTGCGGTGTGGCTCCCCACTCTTCCCATCCCACACAGAGCATAAGTTACAAAAAGAGATGAGCAGTTTATCAGCTTCAGAGAGAAGCAAAAACAACAAACAAGAATTCTCTATAGGGCCTAAACTACCCTGCAATAACAAAAGGTAAAGAAATGACACAAACATATAACCTAGCTCCTATGAACAAGGGGAAAAGATACATAAAACAAGAAGAGCTTCTCCCTCCTACTCACTGCCACTAAAGGTGGTGAGGGGATTTGGATACGAAATAATGTGATTAAACACGACAATAAACAAGGTCACAGTAACTCCTAAACCCAATGATTTATAATCCAGCTACTAATTCCAGAAATCTCTGTCTGTGGCTCTCGTATCTTGTGAGCCGTTCATCTGATATAGCACTTGTACGTCAGCTGAGAGAGCTCGACGCATTGCAAACAAGAAAACAACTTAATCAATTTGACGACACATGCGCTACAAAATATCACAACAACAGAAATGAAATGTTTCCAGGGGACCCAAAAAAGTGATGAACCTGGCTGTAAGACAAGACAGGATAAGATAAAACTTTATTGATCCACACACCGGGGAAATTCAGTTGTTACAGCAGCAGGCAGGTCAGAGTGAGGTAGAAAAGACAAAAACAAATGCTGAGTACATTATATTCATCTTTCAGTATGGTGGTTTGTATAGAAATGTTATGAAGTAAAGTGCAGTGGCGACGGATGATGAAACCATTTATACATAAATATAAGGACATGTTGTGATGCACAGATGACAAAAAAAGTTATTAGAAATAGTGCAAAAATAGTATAGTATAGTAGAGCGACATGTGAAAAAAGTGGGAGTGAAAGGATGTTTTGTTTTGGTCTCTGTGATGAAAGTTAAATATAATTATAATAATTTAAAAAAAACTCTTGTTTTCATGAAATTTAATAGGCAACTTAACTTCATTTATTTATTGTTTTATTTTGTGATTATTGTCTTTTATGCTTTTGTTTGTATTGTATGTTTTGTAAGAGTGTTGATGTGTCGGTCCGTGTGATGAAAGTTAAATATAATAATAATAATTCAAAGAAACTCTTTATAGGGAACGACAAATACTTTCTTAAGAGGACATTTTACAAATCTGAGGTAGATATATACTGTGTTATACATCCTCACTGTGGATAAACATGTCTATTGATTAAATATAATATATTTATGATTATTAATATAGTTTTGATGCCCAGCTCTAACTCACAATGAGCACAACTAGAAAACTCTCCAATGTGCTGGTGGGACCTGGCCCCGCCCCCACGTTGCCCCTTGGCAGCGCCGTCGTTCCGCGGCTGCGATTGGCGGAGCGCCCCGTCCATCACGCTCGGTGTCATGTTCGGTTGCAGTGACGCGGTTGTTGACTCCGCTGTCAGGAGTCATTCAGAGCCGAGGACCCAGCGAGCAGGTGAGAAACACGCACTCTGACGCCGTTTCCCCGCGGTCACCCGCCGCGTTCAGCTCCGGAACTCCGCTCCGCACACTCCTCTCACTTTAAGTTTGATTCAACTTGAAAGACGGGAACCACAGGGACCAGCAGCGGGACTGCGTGTCGCCCCCTTAGCTCCGCATCGTGTGAAATTGATCTGGGATTACTGGGAACTCCGGAGCAGAATGAATGGAGCCGCTTGTTCGTGTGTTTTTAAATGAAACCAGCCTCGTTGCTAGCCGGTTTCCATAGCAACTAAAAGGTCCTGTAGAGTGAACACAGGAAGTGGAGAGTTGCTAGTATCTGCTAATGTGTTGTGGTGTTAGCCCCAGCGGATTAAAACCCAGTGTCATTAGCATCAATCACTCAATCAACTAATCACATGAGTACAGCCCATGTTCATACATCACCATTTGTCTCATAGGGCTCAAAGGGATAGTTCACCCAAAAATGACAATTCACTCATCATCTACTCAGCACTATGCCGATGGAGGGTGGGTGAAGTGTTTGAGTCCACACAACACTTCTGGAGTTTCAGGGGTGAACAGCGTTGTAGCCAAATGATTGAAGTAAATGGTGAGCACTCCTTCAAACGTAGAAAAAAACAACAGAAAAGGAAACAACAGGCCTCCATACTGCTCCTGTGGTGTCATCAAAGTGTCCGAAAGCCCACATCCGTGCTACATCCTCTGTTCTTAACTCTCAACAAGAGTAAAACTACTGGAAAAACCCTCCTAGTAACAGGGGATAGAACCTCAGAGAGAGCCACATGTGAGGGATCCCTCTCCCAGGATGGCCAGAAGTACAATAGAACACATCAACAACATTAATGAGAAGAAGTTTGTAAGTGTGTCAAATGTTTAAAGTATTTGTACTTAAGGAAATGTCCGATAGAGATGAAGGGAGCAGCAACGACGAATGGAACGGAGGAGTTGTTGTCAGTAATGGTAGAATATGTGAGTAGGCGTATAGTATGTCAAGCAGTCTATTGTAATCATAGTCCACGATCAAGCTGCCACCACCATCAGGATCCACCAGGAGCATAACACAGGAACAAGCCTCTGATAGTGCAGTCCCGTTATTCCACTTATCTAACCACATGTTATGGTCTGTCAGCGGCCAAAAGAGGAAATATCAAGGGTTATTACACCTGTTGTTGTTCCTGAGTGGTGACATCATTTCCTCTTGCGGTCAGAATAAATCATTCATTGATGTTGACAACAAACCCTCAGCCTGCGGTGGAGCAGACATGTGAGAAGAGCTGCTCATATTCTACATGTGCTTCCAAAATCTGTTTTCTTTTAACAGTTCACACAGACTTCACCGTAGATCGTGTCAGTCCCTCTCTGTAAACCCCTTTTCTACCCAGGTTCTGACCCTAACCCCTAAATGTCACTCTATACGTTTCAGAGAGAATATTCAACACTCTAGATTTTTTTTTTAATGCTTCTTCTGTTGACTTTACAAAAGTCCTAAGTTTAACTTGTTGAAACCTGCCAAAACCCTGTTGTTTAAAAATGGTGGTCACAATGTTTTGGTTGGTCTTTTCCTATCGGTCTTGATAGTCACGCCCCGGACTAAAGCGGTTGAGAGACAGTTCTTTGGCGTTTTAAACACCAAGAACAGATTGGAGATTAGGCATCGGCTCGGAACCGACTCATGGTGGAACAGGGGTAACAACAGAGCTCTCTGTTTTCTGTCAGGTGACGATGCAGTTCCTTGGCCGCCTGTTGGACACAGTCTCCTCTGTGTCGACCCTCTTCACCAACCCCTACCGGGTCAGGGATGTGCCGCTGTCCGACTACGGTGGAGGAGGCAAAGTCTTGCTGAAAGAGGAGGGGCGTATCTTCTTGTACAAAAACACCCACTGTCAGTCATGGGACTGCCTGCTTATGTGCCCTGAGACGCCATCGATGGTTCTGAGGTCAGTATTGATCACATGACAGAGTGGGAGAGTGGAGATCTTATCACAGACTGGTGATGTGTCACGTGTTGTGTAATACAGCCACTCAACTATAGGTTTAGATAGGATGCATCTGTTAGGATGTCTGTGATTTTAATAGCACCTGCAGATTTGTTTCCCCCCATGGACTGTGCGTGATGCGTCTCCACTTCCACTTTTACAAAAATGATGCCAAAATCTTGCACTTTTAACGTCATTTGGAACAAAAGTCTGTGCAGAATTAATCACGAGTCAGTTTCATCTGTCAATCATGACATTTCACCCTGTTTTCATAGCATCAAATAACAAATTAAAACCAAACTAATCCGAAACGCAAACACTTAGACAAACATCAGTGTGATAAGAACTACCTAAAATGACAGAATTCACCTCTGAGAAAAATTGAATTGATGTGTACTTTTAATTTTTAGTTTGGTCTATGTCCCATCTGCTGACATGGAGGAGGTGGGGTTTATGACCTATACTACAGGCCGCCACCAGGTGGACGGTTTGGCTTCACTTTTTCGTCTATCTTTATATACAGTCGGCTGAAGTAAATCAGAGCCTTTATCTTGAATGAAGCCGGTGTTGAGTCATTCAGCCACAGATATGAAAAGCAATGAAGACTATTGTAAATCCTCAGGGTGGAGTTCTCCTCTACAAACATTATGATTCCTGTCAACTTTATGGGTCATAAAGCGATTAAACTTATAGCATGCTCAAACATTTGTGCTAATCATCATAGAGCTGTTAAAGCTACTTCTTAAACTTGAGCGTCTTGTGCCTCAGTGTCACAAAATTAAAAGTGAAATTCACAAATGTTTATTAGTAGGGGGAAACAAAAGAAGATGGATTTGACAGCATCTTTTCATTAAGAAATAGTTCAATGAACAAAAAATAATTTTATTAACAAATGTCCACATCAAATAGAAAATGATGAGGCACCCTGAGGCTCTGGGCTCTTCGGTCGTCTTTTCTTGTGGAGGAAAATACAGTTGTATGCAAAAGGCAAATTAGATTTTATATGGATTCTTTGAAGAAAAAAATAAATCAGTTCAAGCCCCACAGGAAACATTAAAAATGAGCCTTTCTTCAAATGTTAATGCACTGTCGCTTTTATTTCACAAACTTTCACGAGAAAAAGAAACTGTTTTAAGGAACTGGAACTGAGAAGAAAGAAGCTTCTACAAACAAGTCAATGATCCGTAAACCTCAACATATTCCACGAACTACAAACTGAATCTATTGGAACAACCCTCATAACCCCCCAGATTTGAACATGACTGAAATGTTGTGGGTAGAAACATTCTGTGCTGTGTATTAACATTTAAAGTTTAACTTTTAACGTCTGTTTGCTCCAAAGATTCTATTTACACTTACAAAAAATATACCAAAAATACGATTTTCCAGGTTCGGACTAACTTTTAAATACAACTGTACTGATCTATAATATTCATACTGCTCTTTAATCTTATCTTTAACATTGCATCCACTGTCCTGTGTGAACCAGGCTGTTTCAGGTGGGGTCGGAGGAGGACGCCATGAACTGGTTTGCGCAGTTTGCTCTCAAGCTTCGCCCCTTCTACGAGACACTTCCTCTGAAGGCTGAGGCCACACAGCCCATTGTGGACTGCATCCGCAACCACCCGGACTGGAGCTCTGCCCACATCGCCGTGGAGACGGCCCTTAGAGAGTGTCTCAAACATAACTATGTCCAGAGGTAAGATAACAGCTTGTACAACAGCTGCATACACTTTAAACCCCCACTAAATGAATGGGTAGAGTCAGTTATCCTGATGCTCTGAAATCAGCCCGTCCTCTTTCTGTTTCCAGTCAGATCAACTCTCGGAACGCATCAGGTCAGACGCCGCTGCATCTGGCATGTGAGCGCGGAGACTTGGTGTGCGTGAAGGAGCTGTTGGAGGAGAGCCAAGCTCGTACTGACATCAGAGACCGCAACGGAGAGACGCCCATGCACTTTGCCGCCAAGCAGGATTCTCCTGCCGTCATCCAGGTGAGCACAAGTGAAGTTTCCCCCTCATGTTTAAAGGTTGATCAGTGAGTGCATCATGAAATCAGGTCAGAGGGAAAACATCAGTCCATCGTCTGTACTTAAAAAGGGACATAGACTCTGGGTCTGGAAAGGGAAGCTAATGCGAAAGTGCCTGGAACCTGTATTCTCTCATATGACCAGCAGAGTACAGCTCCAATGGTTGAAAAAAGTTGCCATGGAATTCAACCAAACCATGTTGTCGTCCATCCTCTGGTCAAAAGGTCCTGTGCTCTCGTCTGTGCTCGGGCGTGAACGAGCTGAACAGCAACGGGGAAACGCCGCTGCACGTGGCCTGCCGCATGGGACGCATGGAGGCCGTCAAAGCTCTGTTGGATGGCGGAGCCAAGTGTGGTGTCGTCGGCGGCACTGGCTATCCCATCCACAGCGCCATGAAGTACAGCGAGAAGGGGTGAGGATGAGGAGCCAACATTAGTATAGATGTTTTTGTACAAAACATCTATACTAATGTTGGGGAAGCTGTTGAGGTTATTGAATAGAGTCAAGATAGTGTTTTAAAGGAAATGAAGAGATTTTCAGAACTTTTTTGAACGCTTTACAATAACTGTTGTAAAAACGGGATTCTATGCAGTGTGTTTTAGAGATGATGAGTTATGTTCTTAATACTTAATAGTAAATAGTCCTCTTTCAATGTGTGTTTCCTCTGTCAGCTGTGTGCAGGAGATCCTGAAAGCCGACCCAGGCCAGCTCCAGGCTGAAGACTCTCTGTACGGAGGGACGCCGCTGCACTGGTCCAAAACTGCTGAGGTAATCAAACGTTACTTCATGGGTTTTGTGGTTAGAAATCCATTCTGAGCTGTTTAAATTAAATACTTGCATTCTAGTGATAGAGTTCACCTGCAGTGGTGTGAGCATGTTAAAGTTTTGATGACCCCTGTGAGCTGCAGCTCCGTGGCAGTGGTGGTCACCTGTTGATGGTGTTTCTCTGGTCGCTCAAATTAACTCAAGTTTTTGGATGTTAAAGATGTTTGGGGGGGTTTTCTGTGTCAGATGTGTCGTATCCTGCTGGAGCATGGCTGTGCAGTGAACTACCTCAGCAAGACCGGAGAGAGCGCCCTCCACATTTTGACCAAGAGGGGGCGCTTTGAGGCATCCATGGTGTTGCTTACCCACGGGGCAAATGCCAACCTGAAGGGCCAGGATGGGAACACAGCCCTTCACCTGGCTATGAAGGTTTGTACACAGGATACATCTTTAGTCTTATTGTCCGGGTGAAAACCACAGACTGTACTGAAAAGACGAATGACGCATATCCACTTCCTCTGGTTGTAGATGGACCACATGGAGCTGATCAAAGCTCTGATGGTGTTCGGTGCCGATGTGGAGATCCACAACGACCTGGGAGAAACCCCCGGACTGATCGCTGCACGCACCAGCAAAGGTAAACGAGGCCGGAGGGACGGGGACGAGGGCTTCGAACTGAGAGGGAGACGAATGAACGATTCTGTGAGAAAGAAAGAGAACAGAAAGGAAGTCTGAGTTTTGACAGTGAAATGCTGTGATGAAACTTACTGAGCCTCGTCTGACTGCCTGGGTTTGATTTCATGAGGTTTTATTTGAAAGCACATGTTCTGCTGTTGATAACACAATCTCTGCATGGAAATGATTGTATGTAATGAATAACTTTAATCTTTACAGGTGCAATACAGACATTGTTCTGCCATGTAGTGTGATGAAGATTGTTGTTTCTCACGTGCAGAATTTATATTGCATGCTACAGGACAAGAAACAGTCGAAAGACTCTTAATTGTTTAATGTAATTACAATAATGAGGTAACTGTATATTCATAATTGACATTTTCTTTGTTTATTTTGAGATTATTGCAGGAGCATATTTGTTGTTTACACATTGATATGATTGTGTATGAAACTTTCACCTGATTCTCTGAAGCAGAAATGGTGATGAATAGAATTTGCTGTTATTGATTTTGAAAATGCATGATGATGATGTTTGCGAACAGCCTGCTCATGATCTCTCTCTCTCTCTCTCTCTCTCTCTCTCTCTCTGTCTCTGTCTCTGTCTCTCTTTTCTCTCTTTCTGCTTTTTGTGGGGTTTGCATGATTTAACATATTGACTTGCTTGCGTGTGTGTCTGTGTGTTTGTGTTAACATGATAGGTCCTAATAGAAAGATACTGCTGGACATGCTGTGTAGTGTAGGGGTCCAGCGTTGCCACCCTCCCTCCCCTGGCAGCCCTCCCCCCGTCACCTTCAAGGCCAAGTCTCAAACCATAGGTAAAACCACCTGTTCCTCACATTTAGCTCACGGCTCCGCTGGTCAGGGAGGAGCTGTATCTACTGTGAAGCCTTTTTACATTGTCAATCATTCTTTTTATATTCATTGTATATTTTACAGTTGACATGATTGTTCTCAGCCAGATTAAAACATTAGTCACAAGATGTGATATTATTTAGATTTTTTACTTTTATTTATCAGCACGCACCCGCTGCCCTACTCCCAAATGTTTTTATGTGGATCATACTCTGAGAGGAAGTTACGCTGATATTAAAATGATAAGAATTCTAGTATAGTTCAACTATTTCTTACATTCTTTCTAACTTATCCCAATTTGCATAACTCCCAAATAAAGCAACATTTATTATATGAAATCTAAAATAGTATTTAACTAAATAGATATTCGTAGTAAAACTCCCATGTGGCTTGTAGAAAACCCAGTTCCCCCTTTAGTCTTCCATGATTTACCAATTAATTACTGGCCCATTGTATTGTCATCACCACCAATAGCTGTTGTGATTGGCTGACAGGGTTTGAGGACATCATGCATGTGGGGGCAACAATCAGTGCGATGAGCAGAGGCCCGTCTGAAGTGGACGGTCGCAGAATGGTGAAAAAGAAGTGAGTATTGTCCACATTTTATCCAAAGGTGATGGGAAGTCATTTTCTGAAATGAGGGTAGACTTATCTCTGATTTATATTTGATCATTTGGAATCTGGGCGTAGACTGAGGGTGAATCCATATTTAACATTGTGAAATGTTGAGGATTGTAGTTTTTATTAAGATAAAGAGAAGTCCTTGTTTATTTTTTCTGATTTAGTTCTACTTCCAATACCAAGTATTAAAAAACCTTAAAGTTTCTACCGATCTTTTTGTATTAATGTTGCAGATTTGGAGACGACAAAGCTCTCGGGTGTAAAGAAGTCATTTTGTTCTCCTCTGCTGCAGGATGGACAGTCTGCTGTGTCTGGATGGTGGAGGTATCAAGGGTCTCGTGTTGATCCAGATGTTGATCGCTCTGGAGAAAGAGGCCGGTCGATCAACCAGAGAGCTCTTTGACTGGGTCGCTGGCACGAGCACCGGGGGCATCCTGGCCCTCGCTATAGTCCACGGTTTGTGTTTTTCCCTTTCCACTCCACATTGTTTGTATAAAACTGCATCAAAACAATAATGGCGGTTCTTTTACATGTAGGTAAGTCTATGGAGTACCTGCGCTGCTTGTACTTTAGGATGAAGGAGCAGGTATTTAAGGGGTCACGACCTTATGAATCTGCACCGCTGGAGGACTTCCTGAAGAAAGAGTTTGGGGAGAACACCAAGATGACAGACGTCCAATACCCGAGGTAACTGTTCTTATGAATGGGCTCACTACACATTTGTCAAAAAAATTACAGTGGCAGCGAAAAGGCTCTCACAGGCTAAGTAATAAAATGCTCCAGTGTTAGCTACATGATTGTGTAAAGTACCACTACTGCACCACAGGAAAATACGCAAAAATACAACCAATACTCGTAAAAACTTTCCCCAAAGATTCAGTGTTCAGCCAATTAGTTCCATGAAGAAGGCTGCGTTTCTTTCTTGTGGGGATCTGTGTTTCTTCTTAGTTTCTGCTGCTTGGAGAAATTTAATCAACCATCTTGAAATGCAATTTTTTGTTTTACTGTGCCTTTGAATGTTTGAGCTGATTTTGGGTGAAACCGACTCTGCTCTGAAACCACAGACTGTAAATAAAGATGCTTCCTGCCACTGTACAAAGATGAGGCCAAAATATCCCGGATAAATGTGCTGCCATCTTGTGATTTTGATGTGATTTGGAGCCAGAGCTTGAGCAGTAGTGATCTCTCGACCAATCGTCAGACCGTCTCAGCTGTCAATCATGATGATTCGCACGGTTTTTCTGGCGTCAAATAACAAATTAAAACCAAACTGAACAGAAAAATAAACATTTAAAATACATCAGTGTACTTAGAGCTACATAAAACAACAGACACCATCTTCAGAGAAAAATGATGACTTTATAGTGTGGTCCATGTCCCATCCGCTAACATGGAGGAGGTGGGGTTTATGATCAATACTGCAGCCAAGCTTTAAATAGAGTCTACATCTGAAACCACTGAGGAAAGTAAAAAATGTATTGATGTAAATTGTCTTCTGCGGCTGGCGGCACTTTATCTGTCTCCTCTCTGACAGTTACTCTTTTCTCTTCCCTCTCACTTGTTTGTGTACAGGGTGATGGTGACCAGTGTCCTGGCAGACAGACATCCAGGCGAGCTGCACATCTTCAGGAACTACAACCCTCCCTCCGTCCGCAGAGAGCCCCCATACGCCACCACTGCCACATTCCAACCAATCACCATCCCACAAGGTAATCCAGAATTACCACTTGTGTGCGTTGGCCTTAGACCAGTGCAGAATAATGGAGTGCAGTAAAACTACCACTGGATGGCGACAAATCTTACCTTTAGTGACTTTAAATCTCAATAGTAAAAACAGAAAAAGCTCTGCGTGAATGCAAATCCCTCCATGTGAGTTTGTGTGTCACTGTGTCCAAGAACAAGTGCACTTGTTGCCGTGTTGTTGTTGCAGGATGGGAGGATGAGGATGTGTTGATAGTAGGATACACAGAGGAGCCGCCCAGAAAGCGTAGGAAGGTGACAGATGAAGGTGTGTGGGTGTGAATGAGAGACGACGAGCATCTGCAAGGAACAGCTTCACAAACAGTCTAATTCTGTCAAAAAGTTTTATTAACTCGTAAATTGAAATACGTTAATGTGTAAACATACGTACTTATGAGGCACAGCAGCAAAAAAATACGTTTCAGCTCTTTGTCCTTCTCACCATCGATCAATGTGTTTGTTTATTGTCGAGCAGTTTGAAAAATTAACCATTAAGTCGTTAAGCATCTTTCTCTGAAGTTTGGAGTCTAAAAACTGCCTTTTCGGCTCATTCTCATATTCTTGTCTTTACATCAGAACAACTCGTGTGGCGAGCTGCCCGCTCCAGCGGTGCTGCTCCCACCTACTTCCGACCAATGGGCCGCTTTCTGGATGGAGGGCTGCTGGCCAATAACCCGACACTGGACGCCATGTCAGAAATCCATCAGTACAACAAAGCCGTCAAAGCGGAGGTAGGCACATTGACAGCAGCTTCATATTTTTATTGCTCCCATCCATTAATTGCTCATTCAATCGCTAACCCACGTGGATTTGTTAAGTATATTTTTCTCATTATGTCATTCATCTATCTGTTCCCTCACTTTCTAACTCATCTTAACACTCCTGCCTCTCAGGGCCACAGGGAGGAAATCAAGAAGTTGGGTATAGTCGTCTCCCTTGGGACAGGTAGGCCACTTCATTGTGTCTCATCACAACTAATAATATATTTCATGCTCCGTCTGAACTAAATTCAAAAGTCAAGATCACTTTCTTAATCTGAAAGTGTCAACAACCACTTTGTGCTGGCAGGAGCATGAATGGCATGTCTATCTCATACTATAGCCCTTATTCCTCCTGACCAGTCTATATAAAAGGTACTAAGTTGGACTGGGGGGTGTAGGCATCGTTGTTGTCATGTTGTCTAAAATCCCTCACTGAGGCACAATATCTCAGCGTGTTTGGTTCAGTGTAAACATGCAACAGCTCTGTTCTACCTAGTTGCACAGAAATCTTCATAGTACAGTGATAATAAATTTAGATCAGTGAATACTTGCATCATAAACGTGCTCCCGTGTGTCTGCAGGTAAACCCCCTCAGGTGGTGGTGAGCTCTGTGGATGTGTTCCGACCCTCCAATCCTCTGGAGCTGGCCAAGAGCTTTGTAGGAGCCAAGGAGCTGGGCAAGATGCTGGTGGACTGTGTGAGTTGAGCTACGGCCGCTGCTTCAGTCTCCAACTCTTTGTTTTGTAGTTAAATAAAAAGCCTGTTGGACTCTTAACCATTGATTTCTACTGTCCCATGAGTCAGAGTTGTGTTTTTCACATCTTTGTAGCCTTTTAATTGTCTCTCTCTCTCTGACTGAACAGTGCACGGACTCTGATGGTTGTGCCGTGGACAGAGCCAGAGCCTGGTGTGAGATGATCGACACCATCTATCACAGGTTTGCTGAAAAGGAACTTGCTGTGCTTTGGTTCTTTTTCACCACTAACTCTGCTCTCTGCCCTCGTTCGTTTATTCCATCAAAACATCTTTATCACACCACCTTCTCTGTGGCGCACTTTTCATTCTCTCGTATACTCTGATGCTTCCTATACAGTGTTTTAAATAATAAAGACGTGTAACAGACCGCAGGTTTCTGGTTGACAAAGGGTAAACATTTAGCTGCTATAGCTGACCATGACCAATATTCTGATATTGATCTGATTAAGACAATAGGCTGAATAAGACACTGCCATGTAAACAGCATTTTCTGATTATCTTAACCTTACTCATACTCGGAATAAGCAAAAATCAAGACATTTGAAGTATTGCGTATGTAGACATGTTTACTTCTTAATTGCTTTATAACATCCTATTGGAGTTTTCTACTAACTATTTATCTATCAAAATAATATCTGATTAAACTCAGTAGCTGGAATATTGGTGTTCATGTAAGCGTAGTAATTGTCAAATGTGAGTGTGTCAGTCCTCTGGAAGCTTATTAATGCAATAATTTCAGAAAATCTATCTGGGATTCAGAAATCCTCTTGTCTGCTTTGATTCCTGGTTTGAATATGAGTTACATTTCATTACATCATATACTGTAAACCATTTCTATGGACATTAGTATACAGAGCTATGCATAACTCCTATTATCCTCAGTGTTTGGCTCATTTGCAGTTTCATATTAATGTCTGTGAACCTGAAAGTAACTCTTTACAAACCCCTGTGTTAATTTGTGCAGATTGAGCCCCCAGCTGTCACAGGAGGTGATGCTGGATGAGGTGAGTGACGCGATCCTGGTGGACATGCTGTGGGAAACTCAGATGTATCTATATGAGAAGAGAGATATCCTCCGATCCCTGGCCAATCTGCTCCTGGATAAATGAACGCATGAGCAAAAACGCAGGGAGATGGAGGCTGAGAAGACGGGACCACGAGGGCAGAAGAGATGGTGCATATCAGGAGAGGATGAGAGTAACTGGTCAAGGCACGAAGCCATTGGTATGATACAAATACTGAAATCTAATGGAGGAAACAACTGACTTCACATTGCGTAATAAACAGCAAGTTATGTAGCATCATGTGACCTTATCACTGACCTTATCATTATCGTGGTTTATCAAGTTTTCTGTTTGTGCACGAAGCAGTGAAGGGCAGAGTGTAGAGTTGGCCTTCCGGAAGTATGTGAATACAGGCTCAACGTATGAGGAAGTGGTATCAACCAAATCAGACAGGATGTACCACATGTCCGCTAACTGTGGTTTTATGATCTTCGCAGTGTTTGGCCTCAAATAGAGTCTGAACAGGTTCTAATCCATTTCTGATTGGTTGTGTTTAAACTAAAACACTTGTCACATTCTTCCTTCACATTCTCCATGAGGTGATATGGTGTGTATAATGAAGCACTTAGATGATGTGGGCAATATTAAAAAGTGCTGCTTTATGTGTCTGGGACCCAAATTTAAACCATTTCATATGTCCACAATTATTTTTCATGCCTTTATAATTTATTCATACTGACTTTGAACAGGGTATCTAACTTCACAGCAACATATTTTAAATATTTAACTACTATAATGGGACCGGAGACTAGACTTGAATTATCAACTGAGTTGAAAGACAAAGAATGAGACGACTCAATGCAACCTGCAGAACTTTAACTTGAGGCAACAAATTAATTCCTATGTTTTTTGTATGTGGATTAATTACTGAAGTGTATACTGGTATGATAATAAAAATATATTAATATTTACAGATGATGTATCCATGACTGATTTGTTTCTTTAATCCATGTGGTTTGTAGTTTAATTCATTCTGCGTCTTTCTGCCCCTGTATGTTTGATTCATTAATCACTGTGGCCATTAAAAAAGTAAAAGAAGAAAACTGACTTGACTTTATTTAAAGGTACAATCCGTTGTCTATTAATCTGAAGTTTATTTTAATGCAAACAAGTTATACAACAATATTAAACACTGATGCTGTAAAAAACTATTTAACAGTTTGGTGCAGTATAAAAACATATTTATTAATTCTGGTGCTGTAAAAAATTTTTGGTAAGAATGAAGCCAGAAGAGATGACATAACAAATATTTCATTAGAGATATATATATATACATACATGCGTTGTATAAATCAAAAATATAGTGTAAATGCTAATGAAATGTAGAAGTATAGACACATTTAGCTTGACATTAGTCACCACAAATAATTAAAAACACAAAAATGTTAGCCTATTAGCTTCAGTCAATAGCATAAGGCTTCACCACAGGAAAATCCTTTGATGTCAGATTTTTTAGCCGTTAGCTTTCTGTAATTTAACGGCTGATACCCAAATGAGAATTGTTTTAAAACAGAAGCCGAAATTCCTTAAAACAAATTAATTGTTTAGGAAGCAAGTAGTTAAGCTTAGCTAGCTTTAGCCTACAGGGTTGCTAGCATGACTTCACAAAAGTCCCATCTTAGCAAGTAAAGATTTAGCTCTTTAGCTAGCGTAGCTGCATCCAGCTAGTAAATGTGTAAGAAGAACTACTCGACTTGCATCTTTTTTCTGTGCCTTTGACTTCAGTGACATTTAGAGACGACCATTAGCCAACATGGTTAAAGTTAGCAGCCGCTGAAAACAGGCATCAACAAGTCACTTCATGCTGGGTGAGTATTTTTCTCTTTTTCAAAGAACCGTACGTTAGCTTCCTGTAACACGAGATCTGTTGTTACCCAAGTAAATATGAACATAAACAGTTTATTTTAAAAGTTCTTTATTGGAATCTAATGTTAGAGAAATAAGTAATATAACTATTATTAGCTATCATCGGCCTAGAGATTAGTTAACATTTTTAGCTAGGAGATTTCTGATCTGGTAAACCAGCCTGTAATGTTAACCTTCACCAACCGTTTATAAGATTTTATTAATTTCTAAGATAGTGTGTAAAATATCTCGCTAGAGAAAGCACGACCGTGGTAAGTGAGGCAGATAATTAAGTATAACAGTTTAACTGAATGCTGTCATTAGCATTGGCTACATTTAAGCTAGCGTTACATTTACAGCGTTTATTCATTGATGTTTTTTAAGGTTGTTTATATTCATATTCAGATAATTAGAAGGTTTGGAATGTTCTTGTTTTAGTTTTTTAGAAAATGTACTGATGTAAGTGAAAACATTTTAATTAAACAACTGTTTACACTTCGTACCTTTCGTTGATGGAAGATAATTTATAACATAATGTGACGAACGCTGTTTGAGGGGCCCCCTGGGAATCTTTGCTTGGGGCCCCAATAGACTTTAGAATCTCCACTGTGTGTCGGAAACGTGGGTATTTTGTATCATGCAGGATAATCAATAACGCTACAGAACATTTTGTTGTAACCTTGATTAAGTCATGATCCCAACATTTCACAGAAGTAGTAGTATTTCTTTAAGGGTTGTTGATGCACAGTGAAGAGTACCAGTCAGTAATGTAGTTTTAACAGACTGGTCACTGAAACTAAAACTTCCTGCTTCCTAAAACAGGCGGTGACTGTTTGTCAGGGCTCTCAAATGTGCTGTTGAGGCATCAAGAAGCTGGAGATGTGCATCACAGGAAGCTGCACAGCAAACTGATGCCCCTCAACGTACAGTAAGTGCAATGCAGAGATAATGACAGGAACAGTTATCATGTTCCATACATCACCTTGTTCACGCTAATGCTGATATTTTACAAAACGGAAAATGTCCTTGTTTGGTGGATTGTTGATCCTCGACTTTATCGCCACCTACTGGCCCAGCATGCTTGTTTGAGTGTTTGTAGTCTTGTTGCTCTCGTCGTGACAGAGATACCATCAGAGATATTAAGGAAAACAAAATTCGTGTGGAAGGAGATTTCTTTTTTTAATGGAGGGGGAAATATCAGATCAAATAGCCCTTTGTTTATGGCGATGTACTAATTTTAGAGGTCCACTAACAGGCCAGTTTGCCTGAAAGTGGAAATAGAAATGCATTTATAGACTGTGTTTACTCGGGTGTTGTTTCAGGTATAAAGCTGACAACAGCATAGGGGCTTTGCTCTTCTTCTTGGGGCTGATGTGACTGGATTTGTGAGTAGAGAGCATCTCTGTTGTTGGGGAATTGGACGCTGCTATAGAGAATATCATCCTCCTGTATTGGTTGAGCCGAGATGTCGTCGTACACTTGACCAGGGCTTATCTGATGAAGAGACAAGAGAAACATTTTTATTTAATATTTCTGTGTGTTTAAAATTCTCTTAATGAAATTAAAAGATTCCAAATGGAGGTCAAATGAATGGGAGGGTTCAATATAGCTGCATTTGCCTGGAATAACTCTTGATGTATATAAAATTAAAAACTGAATTGTACTGAGAAAATAAAACGTGATTTATGTACAGTATTGTAAAATATAACTTTCATGGAACATATGGGACAATGCATCTCTGTTTCATTAGAACAATGGTTGAAGCTGCTGTTTGGACTCGGTTGAACTCTCTGAATAGATGAGGACGTTTGTCTAATGGAAGAAACTGTTAAAATTCTCTGCTTTACCTCCAAGTTGACAGAGGTTTCAGTTCTAGGAGACTGGATGGAAGTCATCTTTCTCCTAGAGAGTGAAATGAATAGGTGAAGCCAGGTTAGTGTGAAAGAGAATGTGAAAGTCATTGATTTGAAGCAGAGCACAGTGATGCTCACCTAATCCACAAGAAGACGATGATGGGTATTATAACCAGGAGAAGAGCAACATATCCTATGGCTGCTTGAGTCCATTTTCTTCTTCTGTGGACAGTGAGCATCTTTTGAAGAGAGCTCTTTTGGAGCATTTTAACCTTGCAGGAGTAGTTTCCTGCATGTTCACTGCTGACGGGGTCTAGAACCAGGTACTTGCTTTGTGTTTTTGTCAGATTCCGAGGTTGATTGTTCAAGTACCAAATGTAGTTCATGTTGTCCGTCAGAGGACAACTGGTTCTGCAGGTCAGCGTGACTCTCTGCCCCTCGGTCACCTCCTCAGAAGGACTAAACTTCACTCTCAGATCTGAAAGATGAGATTGGTCAGTTGATAAAGACGTTCCTGAACAAGTGTCTTCTAAAACAACCCAAATAACCAAGAAGGGTAAATGGAATTGGTTTGTTGAATCAGTTTCCTTATTATTATCGATAGTAACTCTCTATAGAAAGTATGCAGGTATTTAATCTAAATACTGTACCTACCTGTGACGACCAAAGTCACCCCAGGAACAGCCGGCCATCTCCCTGCATTACTTCTTATTCTGAATATGTATTCTGCTGAGTCATTCTTGTTCAGTTTATAGATTGTCAGGATGTGGCTGTTCATCACTCCATGAAACTTAATACGATCTGTATTCGTTATCAGCTCTTCACCAGCTGCCATATCACTTCTCCTATTCTTATACCACAATTTAGACATCGACTGATTGTTCTTCGGATCCGAGTATTCACTAGAGATGTTCACTGAGGAACCTTGCAGAGCACAGATCCTCCTGTTGACATAATTCACTCTGGAGCAGTATTGATCCTGAATACCTGAAACAGAGATTTTAAACAAATCATCAAACAGTTTATCTTTCTCCCATTTACAGGCTCTTGACTCAAATCGTTTATGAATTATAACAGAGCACAAACGAGCTCATACTCACAAACTTCATCTGAGAACAAGTGCTCTACAGCACAGGAGTAAGAGTGAGAAGAGGAGCTGGGAACTGATTGTGGTTCCGGCTCCAATTTTCTCTTTTTGTACCATGTGATGTTTTGAGCTTCAGTCTGTGGACAGCTGGTGTTACAGGCCAGTTTGAAATGCCCCCTGACTTTAGTCTTTTGAACATGTACTTGTATTTCTGTTGGGAGAGAATAAAAAAAACAAACTGCTTCTCACCACTTCATCTCTGCCACGTTAATCGAGATGGGCTAATAACTTGAGTGACCAAACAGTTACTGGATAATCCCTGCCACATAATGATGAGTGAAAATCCATCCATGCTTTCTTTAGTTAATTTGTACACAGACACACACACACACGTTTCCATTCACGACCAATTCATGCCTAACCTTAACCCAACCAGAATTCATATCTCATGGTCCCTAACCAGGACCTCAGTATGACCGGGCTTCAACGTGTAAGGTAACTAACGATCTCTGGTGAAACACTGTAGATCTTTTAAATTGTGAAAACATTATTTAAAGGATTTAGACGTATGGGATTGGGAGTGTGTTTGCATGTAATTATTTGTGAAACTTCACCTCTGGGATATGTGATGGAGCACGGCTCATCTTCTGGTCTCTGCTGATTTGAGCACATTCTGCCTTTAGCATAGGTCACAGTGAAGCAGGCTGATGTGAGAGAATCTGGACAAAAGAAGAACGACATTCTGTGGTGAACAGTGTTTCACAAGCTTTACAATTCAAGGCACCAGGATACGGAGCCACATGTTGTCACTCACCCACTGAGACTTCAGGGGCTCTGAGATGCTCGTAGCCTTTGAGAGCACAGGAGTATGTGACTGATTCCTCGCTGCTGATTAGCTCCTGGTACCAAGGAGACGAGTCCTGATAGAGAAACTCTGTGTTCTTGTACCAGATATAGACCACAGGGCTTTCAGTCAGAGGACAACTGCTGCTGCACATCAGGGACACTGTCTTTTCTCCTGTGGCAGGAAACACCTTCACCTGCAGGTCTGAGATGATGTTGAATAAATCAAGAATTAATGCACTGATGTTTTTGCAGTGATCAATTAATAATCAATAACTGAACCACTGTACCTGCAACAAGGAGCTGAATTTCTCCCCCCTGGCAGTTATTTCGTTTGTCATTAACGTCACTACAACAGTAAGTGTTTTTATCACTCTCTCTCAGATCATTGATCGTAATAGTGAAGTTGCTCTCTTCAGATATGTTCACACGTTTTCCGTCTGCAAAGATCTGATCTTGAACCTTCTTGTTGTCCTCCCAGCGAACAGTGAACCATTTCATGCTTGATTTGGGACGTTGATCTGAGCAGTGTAGATCCACTGATGAACCTTTTAAGGCACAGATGCTTTTTGCTCCAACCCCTTTACCAAAAAAGCATTTTTATAGTTCTTAACTTCTAGTAGATAAATTGTACATTAATTATTTTTGTAAATACCGATTTGCTGTAATATATGTGAAGAGCAGAATCTGAGAAAATATTTTGAACGTCATCTTTTTTTCTTCCAATCAATCTACAATTGACTAATATGCTGATAAACATTTTAAGTTCTTACGGTTCAGTTACGATTCACAGTTAGTATTGTAGAAATAAACGGTCATTCATACCTGAGATGTACAGGAACAAACCCATGAACACACATTCAGCTCCTGCCGACAACATGGCCAGTGTTGTCTTCAGCTTCTCAACAGGAAGTATGACTTTAAATGAATGGTACAAATCTATCACAGAGAAAAAGACTGAAGTCAGAATGGTCTGTTTGTCTGTGAGACGGTTTATCAGACCTCAACTTGGAAAAAATCGCTTACTCATTATTCTTAATAAAAAAAAAGAGTTCTATTCATTTCCTGTGTTATGTGACTCGCCTGCTAACGTGTTAGATTATGTATCTGTGGCTTCTAGAAACTGACAGTAACGTCAGTAAAGCTTTGCCTTGCAGAAATGTTCTCACAACTTAAACACCATGTACATGACGTCATAACCACAAACTCACGAGTTTCATTTGTAAGCAGCAATAGTCTCTTAATAATCATGGAAGTGTTGTTGGGACCTGGTATTTGTGAACTACAGATCGGCCTACATGTTTCATCAAAGCCTGACCACGTGTTTCTTTGTTCGGGAGACAAAGCAGAGCCTCCAGAACTCAGTCTCCCAGGGTGCTTCAACGTCACACAGAGGTGTGAAAACTGACCTTTCAACGACTATTGGTCACTCTGGGCCCCATGACCCATGAGGTCACCAGGCCAATATAAGCCAAGTCCCCTCTCTCTCCGTCCTCTTTCGACTCAACTCCTTCTACTCAACTCTCTGAGAGGAGCTCACCTCTCTTTCTGCTCAACTTCAATGGAGGAGAGGTGCAGCTTTCCAGCTCACCCTGCCAGGGAAACTTCCTCCCTACCCAAGCTCTACCAACCTTCAAGCAGGCCTGCCTGGAGCAGACTGCTAAAACCTTCCAAAAGGCAGTGACGCGAGAGCCTGCTTAAGAACTTCAGCACAAGAGCTGCATCGCACAGCAGAACCACAAACACAGGAGCCACAAACCATCAAGACGACTTCACTGGACTTCGAACAGCATCAACCTTTTTTCCCTTTTCATGGATGGGTAACACAACTGGGCTAAATAATTATTCTAGGCTAAGCAAAGACTGTTTGTTCTATTCCGTGTGATGTTTATAATTTTGATTTGTGTTGCTGTGATATTTTGGTTATAAGTTATTTGAAAGTTAATGTTAGTTATGTTATGCTCTTCACAGTCTTTCTTTGCATGCAACTAGCTACTTTCTCTAACCTGGCACCAAAACACACACACACACACACACACACACATCTCCCCACACATCTCTCTGACCCCCGCCACATGTCGTAAACATACCAGAGGTGATGGTTTATTGCCTTCATAGTGGCCAGCCGCCATTTTGAAAGCACGCTCACTCACACAGACACACACACGCATTCTCACATACACACCTTTATTTAGTAAGTACACCTTTAGTAGTTTGTGTTTTTATACTTTTATTATCTTCATAATAAATGTTTTCTTCAACAAATGTTGTTTTCATTAATGTTGCATAAGTGTGAAATTTGCCAACCTCTACACTGTCAAGAACTCCATATCCTTCAACTTAGCTCACTATCTATATGGTAATTTTGGTTATAGTTATTAATTTAATTGTTAATCAGAGTTCCAAATTTGTAGTTAGTACTTTTATGAGACTTAATCAATAAATTGGCTATCTTTTCCCTTCCTTTGAAGGGTGGTGCCCTGAGGTAACTTTAATCAATTAAAGTTATTATTTAATGTTAATATTCTTAATATTAATACTCAATATTTGTTCTGATAACCACATTTCTTGAATGCCCAAAGGCACACATTGTAATGGTGTCATGTTTAATGAATCATTTGCACAACAGTGTATTGGATGTAACATAATAAACCTAGAGTTCCATCTCCCATTGCCTTTTAACACGTTTCTTAGCTGTTGCTAACATTAAACTAATTTGAAACTAGAATGTTGCTCTGACAGTCCATACCTCCACCAAGGCTAATAAGTATTATGTAATATGTTAAAGCAGCGTTTCCAGTTAATTATCCAGACGGTGGCGGCCACCAGATTGTAGTTTGTTCCACCACATTTTCATCATCAACCAAACCACTTTTACGCTTCTCTTATTATTATAACATGGAATCTCTAGATTGGTGTTTTGCCACATTGCTGCATTGTATCGTTTTGTGTCGTGCAATTTGCAGCACTATTTGCCATGTGCTTGCACTATCATCCCTAAAGTTTTTACCATCCACGCAATCAGTCAGACCTCAGTTTCAGCTGCAGTTGTGTGCTTGTTTGCTGTCACTTGGAATTAACCATATACGTATTGAGTTAAGTTTGTGGGAAACTTCCTGTGTGTATTCTTCCTTTGGCCACGTCCCACCCCTCCACAAAATGTCATGGTTGTCAGTTCAGTTGTTTTTGTGTAATCCTGCTAATTTACAAAGTCAAACACTGATGATTTATGGCGTTTATTCATTGACATTTTTATTGTTGTTTCTATTTCTATTTTGAAAATTAGAAGGTTTTAAGGTTCTTTGTTTTATTTTTTTTGAAAAATGAACTTAATTTGAAATTAAAATGTTTTTTACACTTCCTATCTTTCGTTGCTGTAAGAATTATAACATAATGTTGACGAACTCTGTTTGAGGGGCCAGCCGAGAATGTTGTCCATGCTAATGCTGATATTTTGCTCAATGAAATTTTTCCTCTGTGTTTGGGCCTCTCATCTAAATGCAAACGGCATTTTAACTCACTAATACAGAGATTTATACAAACACCTTCCAATAGTGCAGATTTTTGAAGAACCTGGTTTCTGTTTATCAGTGTGTAAAAACAAAACAGCATTTTGGAAATGATGATGTCACAGTTTACTTCACACGTGCCGACTGTTGCTTTGTGTAATGAGCAGACACCAGAAACAACAACAACAGTGGCAGCTGTTTACCAGTTTCAGTAGTTGTGTTAGCAGTTCTTGGTCCAGTTACAAGTGTGCAGCTAAATGTAGCAGCACAGCTCCACATTTCAAACATTGACCGGAGCTTGACTTGCACAATTTTACTTGGAACACATTATTCTTCTCTGGTGTTTGGTGGATTGTTGATCATAGACTTTTTCGCCACCTACTGGCCCAACAAGCTCGTTTGAGTGTTTGTTGTCTGCAGTAGTTTAGACAAGGCCTTTGTCTGTAGTGATGTGCTAATTTTAGAGGTCCACTAACAGGCCAGTTTGTCTGAAAGTGGAAATAGAAATGCATTTGTAGACCTGTGGTCAATCATGTTGCAACATAAAAAAACATATTACATTTTTTATTTCTCATTTTCGTCATAAGACTCTTTAATTACATTCAGCATAGCAGGTAACATGTCAAGTAAATGCCATTACAATCAAAGTAGCCTATTAATACAAACATATAAAATAATGAATATGGTCTGAGGCAGCTTTTAATTTTGAGTAGTCACAAAGTCTGAATCACTTATAATAACAGATGTTTGCTCAGGTGTTGTTTTGGGTGTAAAGCTGACAACAGCATAGGGGCTTTGCTCTTCTTCTTGGGGCTGATGTGACTGGATTTGTGAGTAGAGAGCATCTCTGTTGTTGGGGAGTTGGACGCTGCTTTAGAGAATATCATCCTCCTCTTTTGGTTGAGCCGAGATGTTCTCATACACATGACCTGGGCTTATCTGATGAAGAGACAATTTTATTTAATATTTCTGTGAATTTAAAATTCTCTTAATGAAATTAAAAGGTTCCAAATGGAGGTCAAATGAATGGGAGGGTTCAATATAGCTGCATTTGCCTGGAATAACTTGATGTATATAAAATTAAAAACGGAATTGTACTGAGAAAATAAAACATGATTTATGTACAGTATTGTAAAATATAACATTCATGGAACATATGGGACAATTCATCTCTGTTTCATTAGAACAATAGTTGAAGCTGCTGTTTGGACTCGGTTGAACTCTCTGAATAGATGAGGACGTTTGTCTAATGGAAGAAACTGTTAAAATTCTCTGCTTTACCTCCTCCAAGTTGAAGGAGGTTTCAGTTCTAGGAGACTGGATGGAAGTCATCTTTCTTCTAGAGAGTGAAATGAAGAGGTGAAGCCAGGTTAGTGTGAAAGAGAATGTGAAAGTCATTGATTTGAAGCAGAGCACAGTGATGCTCACCTAATCCACAAGAAGATGGAGGTGGGTATTATAACCAGGAGAAGAACAACGATTCTTATGGCTACTTGAGTCCATTTTCTTCTTCTGTGGACAGTGAGCATCTTTTGAAGAGAGCTCTTTTGGAGCATTTTAACCTTGCAGGAGTAGTTTCCTGCATGTTCACTGCTGACGGGGTCTAGAACCAGGTACTTGCTTTGTGTTTTTGTCAGATTCAGAGGTTGATTGTTCAAGTACCAAATGTAGTTCATGTTGTCCGTCAGAGGACAACTGGTTCTGCAGGTCAGCGTGACTCTCTGTCCCTCGGTCACCTCCGCAGAAGGACTAAACTTCACTCTCAGATCTGAAAGATGAGATTGGTCAGTTGATAAAGACGTTCCTGAACAAGTGTCTTCTAAAACAACCCAAATAAGCAAGAAAGGTAAATGGAATTAGTTTGTTGAATTAGTTGCCTTATTATTATCGATAGTAACTCTCTATGGAAAGTATGCAGGTATTTAATCTAAATACTGTACCTACCTGTGACGACCAAAGTTACCCCAGGAACAGCCGACCATTTCCCTGCATTACTTCTTATTCTGAATATGTATTCTGCTGAGTCATTCTTGTTCAGTTCATTGATTGTCAGGATGTGGCTGTTCATCACTCCATGAAATTTAATACGATCTGTATTCGTTATCAGCTCTTCACCAGCCGCCATATCACTTCTCCTATTCTTATACCACGATTTAGACTTCCACTGCAGGTTGTAAGGGTCCGAGTATTCACTGGAGATGTTCACTGAGGAACCTTGCAGAGCACAGATCCTCCTGTTGACATAATTCACTCTGGAGCAGTATTTATCCTGAATACCTGAAACAGAGATTTTAAACAAATCATCAAACAGTTTATCTTTCTCCCTTTTACAGGCTCTTGACTCAAATCTTTTATGACTTATAACAGACCACAAACAAGCTCATACTCACAAACTTCATCTGAGAGCAAGTGCTCTACAGCACAGGAGTAAGAGACAGGAGAGGAGCTGGAAACTCGTTGTGGTGCCGGCTCCAATCGTCTGTTTTTGTACCATGTGATGGTTTGAGCTTCCGTCTGTGGACAGCTGGTGTTACAGGCCAGTTTGAAATCCCAACAGTCTTCAGTCTTTTGAACATGTACTTGTACTTCTGTTGGGAGAGAATAAAAAAACAAACTGCTTCTCACCACTTCATCTCTGCAAACGTTAATCGAGATGGGCTAATAACTTGAGTGAGCAAACAGTTACTGGATAATCCCTGCCACATAATGATGAGTGAACATCCATCCATGCTTTCTTTAGTTAATTTGTACACATACACACACACATGTTTACATTCTTGACCAATTCATGCCGAACCTTAACCCAACCAGAATTCATATCTCATGGTCCCTAACCAGGACCTCAGTATGACCGGGCTTCAACATTTAAGGTAACTAACGATCTCTGGTGAAACACTGTAGATCTTTTAAATTGTGAAAACATTATTTAAAGGATTTAGACGTATGGGATTGGGAGTGTGTTTGCATGTAATTATTTTTTAAACTTCACCTCTGGGATATGTGATGGAGCACGGCTCATCTTCTGGTCTCTGCTGACTTGAGCACATTCTGCCTTTAGCATAGGTCACAGTGAAGCAGGCTGATGTGAGAGAAGCTGGACAAAAGAAAAACGACATTCTGTGGTGAACAGTGTTTCACAAGCTTTACAATTCAAGGCACCAGGATACGGAGCCACATGTTGTCACTCACCCACTGAGACTTCAGGGGCTCTGAGATGCTCGTAGCCTTTGAGAGCACAGGAGTATGTGACTGATTCCTCACTGCTGATTAGCTCCTGGTACCAAGGAGACGAGTCCTGATAGAGAAACTCTGTGTTCTTGTACCAGATATAGACCACAGGGCTTTCAGTCAGAGGACAACTGCTGCTGCACATCAGGGACACTGTCTTTTCTGCTGTGGCAGGAAACACCTTCACCTGCAGGTCTGAGAGGATGTTGAATAAAACAAGAATTAATGCACTGATGTAATTTTTGCAGTAATAAATTCATAATAAATAACTGAACCACTGTACCTGCAACAAGGAGCTGAATGACTCCCCCCTGGCATTTATTTAGTTTGTCATTAACGTCACTACAACAGTAAGTGTTTTTATCACTCTCTCTCAGATCATTGATGGTAATAGTGAAGTTGTTCTCTTCAGATATGTTCACATGTTTTCCGTCTGCAAAGATCTGATCTTGAACCTTCTTGTTGTCCTCCCAGCGAACAGTGAACCATGTCATGCTTGATTTGGGAAGTTGAGCTGAGCAGTGTAGATCCACTGATGAACCTTTTAAGGCACAGATGCTTTTTGCTCGAACCCCTTTAACAGAAAAGCATTTTTATAGTTCTTAACTTCTAGTAGATAAATTGTACATTATTTGTTTTTGTAAATACCGATTTGCTGTAATATATGTGAAGAGCAGAATCTGAGAAAATATTTGAGCGTCATCTTTTTTTCTTCCAATCATTCTACAATTGACTAATATGCTGATAAACATTTAAATTTCTTACGGTTCAGTTCTGATTCACAGTTAGTATTGTAGAAATAAACGGTCATTCATACCTGAGATGTACAGGAACAAACCCATGAACACACATTCAGCTCCTGTCGACAACATGGCCAGTGTTGTCTTCAGCTTCTCAACAGAAAGTATGACTTTTTATGAAAGCTCATCAAAAATTGAAACTTTAAATGGTAAAAATCTATCACAGAGAAAATGAAAGACTGAAGTCAGAATGGTCTGTTTGTCTGTGTGAGACTGTTTGTCAGATCTCAACTTCAAGAGTTCTACGCATTTCCTGTGTTATGTGACTCGCCTACTAATGTGTTAGATTGTGTATCTGTCGCTTCTAGACACTGACAGTAACGTCAGTAAAACTTTACCTTGCAGCAATGTTCTCACAACTTAAACACCATGTACATGATGTCATAACCACAATCTCACAAGTTTCATTTGTGAGCAGCAATAGTCTCTTAATAATCATGGAAGTGTTTTGGATGTAACATAATAAACCAAGAGTTCCATCTCCCTTTGCCATTTAACAAGTTTCTCAGCTGTTGCTAACATTGAACTAATTTGAAACTAGAATGTTGCTCTGACAGTCCATACCTCCACCAAGGCTAATAAGTATTATGTAATATGTCAAAGCAGCGTTTCCAGTTAATTATCCAGACGGTGGCGGCCACCAGATTGTAGTTTGTTCCACCACATTTTCATAATCAACCAAACCACTTTTACGCTTCTCTTATTATTATAACATGGAATCTCTAGATTGGTGTTTTGCCACATTGCTGCTTTGTATCGTTTTGTGTCGTGCAATTTGCAGCACTATTTGCCATGTGCTTGCACTATCATCTCTAAAGTTTTTACCATCCACGCAGTCAGTCAGACCTCAGTTTCAGCTGCAGTTGTGTGCTTGTTTGATGTCACTTGGAATTAACCATATACGTATTGAGTTAAGTTTGTGGGAAACTTCCTGTGTGTATTCTTCCTTTGGCCACGTCCCACCCCTCCACAAAATGTCGTGGTTGTCAGTTCAGTGGTTTTTGTGTAATCCTGCTAATTTACAAACTCAAACACTGATGATTTAAAGCGTTTATTCGTTGACAGTTTTATTGTTGTTTATATTTATATTTAGAAAATCAGAAGGTTTTAAGGTTCTTTGTTTTAGTTTTTTTGAAAAATGAACTTAATTTGAAATTTAAATGTTTTTTACACTTCCTATCTTTCGTTGCTGTAAGAATTATAACATAATGTTGACGAACTCTGTTTGAGGGGCCAGCCGAGAATGTTGTCCATGCTAATGCTGATATTTTGCTAAATAAAATTTTTCCTCTGTGTTTGGGCCTCTCATCTAAATGCAAACGGTATTTTAACTCACTAATATGGAGATTTATACAAACACCTTCCAATAGTGCAGATTTTTGCAGAACCTGGTTTCTGTTTATCAGTGTGTAAAAACAAAACAAAGCATTTGGGAAACGATGATGTCACAGTTTACTTCACACGTGCCGACTGTTGCTTTGTGTAATGAGCAGACACCAGAAAAACAACAACAATGGCAGCTGTTTACCAGTTTCAGTAGTTTTGTTAGCAGTTCTTGGTCCAGTTACAAGTGTTCAGCTAAATGTAGCAGCACAGCTCCACATTTCAAACATTGACCGGAGCTTGACTTGCCCAATTTTACTTGGAACACATTATTCTTCTCTGGTGTTGGTGGATTGTTGATCATAGACTTTTTCTCCACCTACTGGCCCAGCAAGCTCGTTTGAGTGTTTGTTGTCTGCAGTAGTTTAGACAAGGCCTTTGTCTGCAGTGATGTGCTAATTTTAGAGGTCCACTAAAGGCCAGTTTGTCTGAAAGAGGAAATAGAAATGCATTTGTCGACTTGTGGTCAATCATGTTGCAACATAAAGAAACAAATATAAAAAAAAACATTTATTAGAAATATAATTTTTTTTCTCATTTTCGTCATAAGACTCTTTAATTACATTCAGCATAGCAGGTAACATATCAAGTAAATGCCATTACAATCAAAGTAGCCTATTAATACAAACATATAAAATAATGAATATGGTCTGAGACAGCTTTTAATTTTGAGTAGTCACAAAGTCTGAATCACTTATAATAACAGATGTTTGCTCAGGTGTTGTTTTGGGTGTAAACCTGACAACAGCATAGGGGCTTTGCTCTTCTTCTTGGGGCTGATGTGGCTGGATTTGTGAGTAGAGAGCATCTCTGTTGTTGGGGAGTTGGACGCTGCTATAGAGAATATCATCCTCCTCTATTGGTTGAGCCGAGATGTCGTCGTACACTTGACCAGGGCTTATCTGATGAAGAGAGAAGAGAAACATTTTTATTTAATATTTCTGTGTGTTTAAAATTCTCTTAATGAAATTAAAAGATTCCAAATGGATGTCAAATGAATGGGAGGGTTCAATATAGCTGCATTTGCCTGGAATAACTCTTGATGTATATAAAATTTAAAACTGAATTGTACTGAGAAAATAAAATGTGATTTATGTACAGTATTGTAAAATATAACATTCATGGAACATATGGGACAATGCATCTCTGTTTCATTAGAACAATGGTTGAAGCTGCTGTTTGGACTCGGTTGAACTCTCTGAATAGATGACGACGTTTGTCTAATGGAAGAAACTGTTAAAATTCTCTGCTTTACCTCCTCCAAGTTGACAGAGGTTTCAGTTCTAGGAGACTGGATGGAAGTCATCTTTCTTCTAGAGAGTGAAATGAAGAGGTGAAGCCAGGTTAGTGTGAAAGAGAATGTGAAAGTCATTGATTTGAAGCAGAGCACAGTGATGCTCACCTAATCCACAAGAAGACGATGATGGGTATTATAACCAGGAGAAGAGCAACATATCCTATGGCCGCTTGAGTCGTTTTTCTTCTGTGGACAGTGAGCATCTTTTGACGAGAGCTCTTTTGGAGCATTTTAACCTTGCAGGAGTAGTTCCCTGCATGTTCACTGCTGACGGGGTCTAGAACCAGGTACTTGCTTTGTGTTTTTGTCAGATTCAGAGGTTGATTGTTCAAGTACCAAATGTAGTTCATGTTGTCCGTCAGAGGACAACTGGTTCTGCAGGTCAGCGTGACTCTCTGCCCCTCGGTCACCTCCGCAGAAGGACTAAACTTCACTTTCAGATCTGAAAGATGAGATTGGTCAGTTGATAAAGACGTTCCTGAACAAGTGTCTTCTAAAACAACCCAAATAAGCAAGAAGGGTAAATGGAATTAGTTTGTTAAATTAGTTGCCTTATTATTATCGATAGTAACTCTCTATAGAAAGTATGCAGGTATTAAATCTAAATACTGTACCTACCTGTGACGACCAAAGTCACCCCAGGAACAGCCGGCCATCTCCCTGCATCACTTCCTATTCTGAATATGTATTCTGCTGAGTCATTCTTGTTCAGTTTATAGATTGTCAGGATGTGGCGGTTCATCACTCCATGAAACTTAATACGATCTGTATTCGTTATCAGCTCTTCACCAGCTGCCATATCACTTCTCCTATTCTTATACCACGATTTAGACTTCCACTGCTGGTTGTAAGGATCCGAGTATTCACTGGAGATGTTCACTGAGGAACCTTGCAGAGCACAGATCCTCCTGTTGACATAATTCACTCTGGAGCAGTATTGATCCTGAATAACTGAAACAGAGATTTTAAACAAATCATCAAACAGTTTATCTTGCTCCCTTTTACAGGCTCTTGACTCAAATCTTTTATGAATTATAACAGACCACAAACGAGCTCATACTCACAAACTTCATCTGAGAGCAAGTGCTCTACAGCACAGGAGTAAGAGTGAGGAGAGGAGCTGAGAACTGGTTGTGGTTCCTGCTCCAATCGTCTGTTTTTGTACCAAGTGATGGTTTGAGCTTCAGTCTGTGGACAGCTGGTGTTACAGGCCAGTTTGAAATGCTGATGAGCTTCAGTCTTTTGAACATGTACTTGTACTTCTGTTGGGAGAGAATGAAAAAACAAACTGCTTCTCACCACTTCATCTCTGCCACGTTAATCGAGATGGGCTAATAACTTGAGTGACCAAATAGTTACTGGATAATCCCTGCCACATAATGATGAAAATCCATCCATGCTTTCTTTAGTTAATTTGTACACATACACACACACACGTTTCCATTCTTGACCAATTCATGCCTAACCTTAACCCAACCAGAACTCATATCTCATGGTCCCTAACCAGGACCTCAGTATGACCGGGCTTCAACGTGTAAGGTAACTAACGATCTCTGGTGAAACACTGTAGATCTTTTATTTTGTGAAAAACATTATTTAAAGGATTTAGACGTATGGGATTGGGAGTGTGTTTGTGTGTAATTATTTGTGAAACTTCACCTCTGGGATATGTGATGGAGCACGGCTCATCTTCTGGTCTCTGCTGATTTGAGCACATTCTGCCTTTAGCATAGGTCACAGTGAAGCAGGCTGATGTGAGAGAAGCTGGACAAAAGAAAAACGACATTCTGTGGTGAACAGTGTTTCACAAGCTTTACAATTCAAGGCACCAGGATACGGAGCCACATGTTGTCACTCACCCACTGAGACTTCAGGGGCTCTGAGATGCTCGTAGCCTTTGAGAGCACAGGAGTATGTGACTGATTCCTCACTGCTGATTAGCTCCTGGTACCAAGGAGACGAGTCCTGATAGAGAAACTCTGTGTTCTTGTACCAGATATAGACCACAGGGCTTTCAGTCAGAGGACAACTGCTGCTGCACATCAGGGACACTGTCTTTTCTCCTGTGGAAGGAAACACCTTCACCTGCAGGTCTGAGATGATGTTGAATAAAACAAGAATTAATGCACTGATGTTATTTTTGCAGTAATAAATTCATAATAAATAACTGAACCACTGTACCTGCAACAAGGACCTGAATTTCTCCCCCCTGGCATTTATTTTGTTTGTCATCAACGTCACTACAACAGTAAGTGTTTTTATCACTCTCTCTCAGATCATTGATCGTAATAGTGAAGTTGCTCTCTTCAGATATGTTCACACGTTTTCCATCTGCAAAGATCTGATCTGGAACCTTCTTGTTGTCCTCCCAGTGAACAGTGAACCATTTCCTGCTTGATTTGGGAAGTTGAGCTGAGCAGTGTAGATCCACTGATGAACCTTTTAAGGCACAGATGCTGTTTGCTCCAACCCCTTTAACAGAAAAGCATTTTTATAGTTCTTAACTTCTAGAAGGTAAATTGTACATTATTTGTTTTTGTAAATACCGATTTGCTGTAATATATGTGAAGAGCAGAATCTGAGAAAACGTTTTGAGTGTCATCTTTTTTTTCTTCAAATCAATCTACAATTGACTAATATGCTGATAAACATTTAAATTTCTTACGGTTCAGTTCTGATTCACAGTTAGTATTGTAGAAATAAACGGTCATTCATACCTGAGATGTACAGGAACAAACCCATGAACACACATTCAGCTCCTGCCGACAACATGGCCAGTGTTGTCTTCAGCTTCTCAACAGAAAGTATCACTTTAAATGAAAGCTCATCAAAAATAAAAACTTTAAATGGTAAAAATCTATCACAGAGAAAATGAAAGACTGAAGTCAGAATGGTCTGATTGTCTGTGGGAGATGGTTTGTCAGATCTCAACTTGTAAAAAATCGCTTCCTCCTTATTCTTAGTTTAAAAATAGAGTTCTATGCATTTCCTGTGTTATGTGACTCACCTACTAACGTGTTAGATTGTGTATCTGTCGCTTGTAGATACTGACAGTAACGTCAATAAAACTTTACCTTGCAGCAATGTTCTCACAACTTAAACACCATGTACATGACGTCATAACAACAAACTCACAAGTTTCATTTGTGAGCAGCAATAGTCTCTTAATAATCATGGAAGTGTTTTGGATGTAACATAATAAACCAAGAGTTCCATCTCCCATTGCCTTTTAACAGGTTTCTTAGCTGTTGCTAACATTAAACTAATTTGAAACTAGAATGTTGCTCTGACAGTCCATACCTCCACCAAGGCTAATAAGTATTATGTAATATGTCAAAGCAGCGTTTCCAGTTAATTATCCAGACGGTGGCGGCCACCAGATTGTAGTTTGTTCCACCACATTTTCATCATCAACCAAACCATTTTTACGCTTCTCTTATTATTATAACATGGAATCTCTAGATTGGTGTTTTGCCACATTGCTGCTTTGTATCGTTTTGTGTCGTGCAATTTGCAGCACTATTTGCCATGTGCTTGCACTATCATCCCTAAAGTTTTTACCATCCACGCAGTCAGTCAGACCTCAGTTTCAGCTGCAGTTGTGTGCTTGTTTGCTGTCACTTGGAATTAACCATATACGTATTGAGTTAAGTTTGTGGGAAACTTCCTGTGTGTATTCTTCCTTTGGCCACGTCCCACCCCTCCACAAAATGTCATGGTTGTCAGTTCAGTGGTTTTTGTGTAATCCTGCTAATTTACAAACTCAAACACTGATGATTTATGACGTTTATTCGTTGACATTTTTATTGTTGTTTATATTTATATTTTGAAAATCAGAAGGTTTTAAGGTTCTTTGTTTAAGTTTTTTTTTTTTTTAAATGAACTTAATTTGAAATTAAAATGTTTTTTACACTTCCTATCTTTCGTTGCTGTAAGAATTATAACATAATGTTGACGAACTCTGTTTGAGGGGCCAGCCGAGAATGTTGTCCATGCTAATGCTGATATTTTGCTGAACGAACATGTTTCCTCTGTGTTTGGGCCTCTCATCTAAATGCAAACGGTATTTTAACTCACTAATATGGAGATTTTTACAAACACCTTCCACTAGTGCAGATTTTTGCAGAACCTGGTTTCTGTTTATCAGTGTGTGAAAACAAAACAAAGCATTTTGGAAACGATGATGTCACAGTTTACTTCACACGTGCCGACTGTTGCTTTGTGTAATGAGCAGACACCAGAAACAACAACAACAATGGCAGCTGTTTACCAGTTTCAGTAGTTGTGTTAGCAGTTCTTGGTCCAGTTACAAGTGTGCAGCTAAATGTAGCAGCACAGCTCCACATTTCAAACATTGACCGGAGCTTGACTTGCCCAATTTTACTTGGAACACATTATTCTTCTCTGGTGTTTGGTGGATTGTTGATCATAGACTTTTTCTCCACCTACTGGCCCAGCAAGCTCGTTTGAGTGTTTGTTGTCTGCAGTAGTTTAGACAAGGCCTTTGTCTCAAGGTTTGTACACAGGATACATCTCACCGGGTGAAAACCACAGACTGTTCTGAAAAGACGAATGACGCATATCCACTTCCTCTGGTTGTAGATGGACCACATGGAGCTGATCAAAGCTCTGATGGTGTTCGGTGCCGATGTGGAGATCCACAACGACCTGGGAGAAACCCCCGGACTGATCGCTGCACGCACCAGCAAAGGTAAACGAGGCCGGAGGGACGGGGACGAGGGCTTCGAACTGAGAGGGAGACGAATGAACGATTCTGTGAGAAAGAAAGAGAACAGAAAGGAAGTCTGAGTTTTGACAGTGAAATGCTGTGATGAAACTTACTGAGCCTCGTCTGACTGCCTGGGTTTGATTTCATGAGGTTTTATTTGAAAGCACATGTTCTGCTGTTGATAACACAATCTCTGCATGAACATGATTGTATGTAATGAATAACTTTAATCTTTACAGGTGCAATACAGACATTGTTCTGCCATGTAGTGTGATGAAGATTGTTGATTCTCACGTGCAGAATTTATATCTCATGCTACAGGACAAGAAACAGTCTAAAGACATAAAAGCACAAAGGTTGAACTTAATTGTTTAATGTAATTACAATAATGAGTTAACTGTATAATCATAATTGATATTGACTGTTTATTTTGAGATTATTGCAGGAGCACATTTGTTGTTTACACATTGATATGATTCTGTATGAAACCTCCACCTGATGTTATTGATTTTGAAAATGCATGATGATGATGTTTGCTAACAGCCTGCTCATGCTCTCTCTCTCTCTCTCTCTCTCTCTCTCTCTCTCTCTTTTCTCTCTTTCTGCTTTTTGTGGGGTTTGCCTGATTTAACATATTGACTTGCTTGCGTGTGTGTCTGTGTGTTTGTGTTAACATGATAGGTCCTAATAGAAAGATACTGCTGGACATGCTGTGTAGTGTAGGGGTCCAGCGTTGCCACCCTCCCTCCCCTGGCAGCCCTCCCCCCGTCACCTTCAAGGCCAAGTCTCAAACCATAGGTAAAACCACCTGTTCCTCACATTTAGCTCACGGCTCCGCTGGTCAGGGAGGAGCTGTATCTACTGTGAAGCCTTTTTACATTGTCAATCATTCTTTTTATATTCATTGTATATTTTACAGTTGACATGATTGTTCTCAGCCAGATTAAAACATTAGTCACAAGATGTGATATTATTTAGATTTTTTACTTTTATTTATCAGCACGCACCCGCTGCCCTACTCCCAAATGTTTTTATGTGGATCATACTCTGAGAGGAAGTTACGCTGATATTAAAATGATAAGAATTCTAGTATAGTTTAACTAGTTCTTACATTCTTTCTAACTTATCCCAATTTGCATAACTCCCATATAAAGCAACATTTATTATACGAAATCTTAAATAGTATTTAACTAAATAGATATTCGTAGTAAAACTCCCATGTGGCTTGTAGAAAACCCAGTTCCCCCTTTAGTCTTCCATGATTTACCAATTAATTACTGGCCCATTGTATTGTCATCACCACCAATAGCTGTTGTGATTGGCTGACAGGGTTTGAGGACATCATGCATGTGGGGGCAACAATCAGTGCGATGAGCAGAGGCCCGTCTGAAGTGGACGGTCGCAGAATGGTGAAAAAGAAGTGAGTATTGTCCACATTTTATCCAAAGTTGATGGGAAGTCATTTTCTGAAATGAGGGTAGACTTATCTCGGATTTATATTTGATCATTTGGAATCTGGGCGTAGACTGAGGGTGAATCCATATTTAACATTGTGAGATGTTGAGGATTGTAGTTTTTATTAAGATAAAGAGAAGTCCTTGTTTATTTTTTCTGATTTAGTTCTACTTACAATACCAAGTATTAAAAAACCTTAAAGTTTCTACCGATCTTTTTATATTAATGTTGCAGATTTGGAGACGACAAAGCTCTCGGGTGTAAAGAAGTCATTTTGTTCTCCTCTGCTGCAGGATGGACAGTCTGCTGTGTCTGGATGGTGGAGGTATCAAGGGTCTCGTGTTGATCCAGATGTTGATCGCTCTGGAGAAAGAGGCCGGTCAATCAACCAGAGAGCTCTTTGACTGGGTCGCTGGCACGAGCACCGGGGGCATCCTGGCCCTCGCTATAGTCCACGGTTTGTGTTTTTCCCTTTCCACTCCACATTGTTTGTATAAAACTGCATCAAAACAATAATGGCGGTTCTTTTACATGTAGGTAAGTCTATGGAGTACCTGCGCTGCTTGTACTTTAGGATGAAGGAGCAGGTATTTAAGGGGTCACGACCTTATGAATCTGCACCGCTGGAGGACTTCCTGAAGAAAGAGTTTGGGGAGAACACCAAGATGACAGACGTCCAATACCCGAGGTAACTGTTCTTATGAATGGGCTCACTACACATTAGTCAAAAAAACTTAAAGTGGCAGCGAAAAGGCTCTCACAGGCTAAGTAATAAAATGCTCCAGTGTTAGCTACATGATTGTGTAAAGTACCACTACTGCACCACAGGAAAATACGCAAAAATACAACCAATACTCGTAAAAACTTTCCTTAAAGATTCAGTGTTCAGCCAATTAGTTCCATGAAGAAGGCTGCGTTTCTTTCTTGTGGGGATCTGTGTTTCTTCTTAGTTTCTGCTGCTTGGAGAAATTTAATCAACCATCTTGAAATGCAATTTTTTGTTTTACTGTGCCTTTGAATGTTTGAGCTGATTTTGGGTGAAACCGACTCTGCTCTGAAACCACAGACTGTAAATAAAGATGCTTCCTGCCACTGTACAAAGATGAGGCCAAAATATCCCAGATAAATGTGCTGCCATCTTGTGATTTTGATGTGATCTGGAGCCAGAGCTTGAGCAGTAGTGATCTCTCGACCAATCGTGAGACCGTCTCAGCTGTCAATCATGATGATTCGCACGGTTTTTCTGGCGTCAAATAACAAATTAAAACCAAACTGAAAAAAAAAATAATAAAATAGATCAGTGTACTTAGAGCTACATAAAACGACAGACACCATCTTCAGAGAAAAATGATGACTTTATAGTGTGGTCCATGTCCCATCCGCTAACATGGAGGAGGTGGGGTTTATGATCAATACTGCAGCCAAGCTTTACATAGAGTCTACATCTGAAACCACTGAGGAAAGTAAAAAATGTATTGATGTAAATTGTCTTCTGCGGCTGGCGGCACTTTATCTGTCTCCTCTCTGACAGTTACTCTTTTCTCTTCCCTCTCACTTGTTTGTGTACAGGGTGATGGTGACCAGTGTCCTGGCAGACAGACATCCAGGCGAGCTGCACATCTTCAGGAACTACAACCCTCCCTCCGTCCGCAGAGAGCCCCCATACACCACCACTGCCACATTCCAACCAATCACCATCCCACAAGGTAATCCAGAATTACCACTTGTGTGCGTTGGCCTTAGACCAGTGCAGAATAATGGAGTGCATTAAAACTACCACTGGATGGCGACAAATCTTACCTTTGGTGACTTTAAATCTCAATAGTAAAAACAAAGAAAAAGCTCTGCGTGAATGCAAATCCCTCCATGTGAGTTTGTGTGTCACTGTGTCCAAGAACAAGTGCACTTGTTGCCGTGTTGTTGTTGCAGGATGGGAGGATGAGGATGTGTTGATAGTAGGATACACAGAGGAGCCGCCCAGAAAGCGTAGGAAGGTGACAGATGAAGGTGTGTGGGTGTGAATGAGAGACGACGAGCATCTGCAAGGAACAGCTTCACAAACAGTTTAATTCTGTCTTTAAATTTAAGTTTTATTAACTCCTAAATTGAAATATGTTAATGTTTAAACATACGTACTTATGAGGCACAGCAGCAAAGAAATACGTTTCAGCTCTTTGTCCTTCTCACCATCGATCAATGTGTTTGTTTATTGTCGAGCAGTTTGAAAAATGAACCATTAAGTCGTTAAGCATCTTTCTCTGAAGTTTGGAGTCTAAAAACTGCCTTTTCGGCTCATTCTCATATTCTTGTCTTTACATCAGAACAACTCGTGTGGCGAGCTGCCCGCTCCAGCGGTGCTGCTCCCACCTACTTCCGACCAATGGGCCGCTTTCTGGATGGAGGGCTGCTGGCCAATAACCCGACACTGGACGCCATGTCAGAAATCCATCAGTACAACAAAGCCGTCAAAGCGGAGGTAGGCACATTGACAGCAGCTTCATATTTGTATTGCTCCCATCCATTAATTGCTCATTCAATCGCTAACCCACGTGGATTTGTTAAGTATATTTGTCTCATTATGTCATTCATCTATCTGTTCCCTCACTTTCTAACTCATCTTAACACTCCTGCCTCTCAGGGCCACAGGGAGGAAATCAAGAAGTTGGGTATAGTCGTCTCCCTTGGGACAGGTAGGCCACTTCATTGTGTCTCATCACAACTAATAATATATTTCATGCTCCGTCTGAACTAAATTCAAAAGTCAAGATCACTTTCTTAATCTGAAAGTGTCAACAACCACTTTGTGCTGGCAGGAGCATGAATGGCATGTCTATCTCATACTATAGCCCTTATTCCTCCTGACCAGTCTATATAAAAGGTACTAAGTTGGACTGGGGGGTGTAGGCATCGTTGTTGTCATGTTGTCTAAAATCCCTCACTGAGGCGCAATATCTCAGCGTGTTTGGTTCAGTGTAAACGTGCAACAGTTCTACCTAGTTGCACAGAAATCTTCATAGTACAGTGATAATAAATTTAGATCAGTGAATACTTGCATCATAAACGTGCTCCCGTGTGTCTGCAGGTAAACCCCCTCAGGTGGTGGTGAGCTCTGTGGATGTGTTCCGACCCTCCAATCCTCTGGAGCTGGCCAAGAGCTTTGTAGGAGCCAAGGAGCTGGGCAAGATGCTGGTGGACTGTGTGAGTTGAGCTACGGCCGCTGCTTCAGTCTCCAACTCTTTGTTTTGTAGTTAAATAAAAGCCTGTTGGACTCTTAACCATTGATTTCTACTGTCCCATGAGTCAGAGTTGTGTTTTTCACATCTTTGTAGCCTTTTAATTGTCTCTCTCTCTCTGACTGAACAGTGCACAGACTCTGATGGTTGTGCCGTGGACAGAGCCAGAGCCTGGTGTGAGATGATCGACACCATCTATCACAGGTTTGCTGAAAATGAACTTGCTGTGCTTTGGTTCTTTTTCACCACTAACTCTGCTCTCTGCCCTCGTTCGTTTATTCCATCAAAACATCTTTATCACACCACCTTCTCTGTGGCGCACTTTTCATTCTCTCTTATACTCTGATGCTTCCTATACAGTGTTTTAAATAATAAAGACGTGTAACTGACCGCAGGTTTCTGGTTGACAAAGGGTAAACATTTAGCTGCTATAGCTGACCATGACCAATATTCTGATATTGATCCGATTAAGACAATAGGCTGAATAAGACACTGCCATGTAAACAGCATTTTCTGATTATCTTAACCTTACTGATACTCGGAATAAGCAAAAATCAAGACATTTGAAGTATTGCGATCCTCATGTAGACATGTTTACTTCTTAATTGCTTTATAACATCCTATTGGAGTTTTCTACTAACTATTTATCTATCAAAATAATATCTGATTAAATTCAGTAGCTGGAATATTGGTGTTCATGTAAGCGTAGTAATTGTCAAATGTGAGTGTGTCAGTCCTCTGGAAGCTTGTTAATGCAATAATTTCAGAAAATCTATCTGGGATTCAGAAATCCTCTTGTCTGCTTTGATTCCTGGTTTGAATATGAGTTACATTTCATTACATTATATACTGTAAACCATTTCTATGGACATTAGTATACAGAGCTATGCATAACTCCTATTATCCTCAGTGTTTGGCTCATTTGCAGTTTCATATTAATGTCTGTGAACCTGAAAGTAACTCTTTACAAACCCCTGTGTTAATTTGTGCAGATTGAGCCCCCAGCTGTCACAGGAGGTGATGCTGGATGAGGTGAGTGACGCGGATCCTGGTGGACATGCTGTGGGAAACTCAGATGTATCTATATGAGAAGAGAGATATCCTCCGATCCCTGGCCAATCTGCTCCTGGATAAATGACCGCATGAGCAAAATCGCAGGGAGATGGAGGCTGAGAAGACGGGACCACGAGGGCAGAAGAGATGGTGCATATCAGGAGAGGATGAGAGTAACTGGTCAAGGCACGAAGCCATTGGTATGATACAAATACTGAAATCTAATGGAGGAAACAACTGACTTCACATTGCGTAATAAACAGCAAGTTATGTAGCATCATGTGACCTTATCACTGACCTTATCATTATCGGGGTTTATCAAGTTTTCTGTTTGTGCACGAAGCAGTGAAGGGCAGAGTGTAGAGTTGGCCTTCCGGAAGTATGTGAATACAGGCTCAACGTATGAGGAAGTGGTATCAACCAAATCAGACAGGATGTACCACATGTCCGCTAACTGTGGTTTTATGATCTTCGCAGTGTTTGGCCTCAAATAGAGTCTGAACAGGTTCTAATCCATTTCTGATTGGTTGTGTTTAAACTAAAACACTTGTCACATTCTTCCTTCACATTCTCCATGAGGTGATATGGTGTGTATAATGAAGCACTTAGATGATGTGGGCAATATTAAAAAGTGCTGCCTTATGTGTCTGGGACCCAAATTTAAACCATTTCATATGTCCACAATTCTTTTTCATGCCTTTATAATTTATTCATACTGACTTTGAACAGGGTATCTAAGTTCACAGCAACATATTTTAAATATTTAACTACTATAATGGGACCGGAGACGAGACTTGAATTATCAACTGAGTTGAAAGACAAAGAATGAGACGACTCAATGCAACCTGCAGAACTTTAACTTGAGGCAACAAATTAATTCCTATGTTTTTTGTATGTGGATTAATTACTGAAGTGTATACTGGTATGATAATAAAAATATATTAATATTTACAGATGATGTATCCATGACTGATTTGTTTCTTTAATCCATGTGGTTTGTAGTTTAATTCATTCTGTGTCTTTCTGCCCCTGTATGTTTGATTCATTAATCACTGTGGCCATTAAAAAAGTAAAAGAAGAAAACTGACTTGACTTTATTTAAAGGTACAATCCGTTGTCTATTAATCTGAAGTTTATTTTAATGCAAACAAGTTAAACAACAATATTAAACACTGATGCTGTAAAAAACTATTTAACAGTTTGGTGCAGTATAAAAACATATTTATTAATTCTGGTGCTGTAAAAAATATTTGGTAAGAATGAAGCCAGAAGAGATGACATAACAAATATTTCATTAGAGATATATATATATACATACATGCGTTATATAAATCAAAAATATAGTGTAAATGCTAATGAATGTAGAAGTATAGACACATTTAGCTTGACATTAGTCACCACAAATAATTAAAAACACAAAAATGTTAGCCTATTAGCTTCAGTCAATAGCATAAGGCTTCACCACAGAAAAATCCTTTGATGTCAGATTTTTTAGCCGTCAGCTTTCTATATCTTAACGGCTGATACCCAAATGAGAATTGTTTTAAAACAGAAGCTGAAATTCCTTAAAACAAATTAATTGTTTAGGAAGCAAGTAGTTAAGCTTAGCTAGCTTTAGCCTACAGGGTTGCTAGCATGACTTCACAAAAGTCCCATCTTAGCAGTAAAGATTTAGCTCTTTAGCTAGCGTAGCTGCATCCAGCTAGTAAATGTGTAAGAAGAACTACTCGACTTGCATCTTTTTTCTGTGCCTTTGACTTCAGTGACATTTAGAGACGACCATTAGCCAACATGGTTAAAGTTAGCAGTCGCTGAAAACAGGCATCAACAAGTCACTTCATGCTGGGTGAGTATTTTTCTCTTTTTCAAAGAACCGTACGTTAGCTTCCTGTAACACGAGATCTGTTGTTACCCAAGTAAATATGAACATAAACAGTTTATTTTAAAAGTTCTTTATTGGAATCTAATGTTAGAGAAAGAAGTAATATAACTATTATTAGCTATCATCGGCCTAGAGATTAGTTAACATTTTTAGCTAGGAGATTTCTGATCTGGTAAACCAGCCTGTAATGTTAACCTTCACCAACCGTTTATAAGATTTTATTAATTTCTAAGATGGTGTGTAAAATATCTCGCTAGAGAAAGCACGACCGTGGTAAGTGAGGCAGATAATTAAGTATAACAGTTTAACTGAATGCTGTCATTAGCATTGGCTAATGGGAGATACACTTAATTAAGCTAGCGTTACATTTACAGCGTTTATTCATTGATGTTTTTTAAGGTTGTTTATATTTCATAGTCAGATAAATTAGAAGGTTTGGAATGTTCTTGTTTTAGTTTTTTAGAAAATGTACTGATGTAAGTGAAAACATTTGAATGAAACAACTGTTTACACTTGTACCTTTCGTTGATGTAAGATAATTTATAACATAATGTGACGAACGCTGTTTGAGGGGCCCCCTGGGAATCTTTGCTTGGGGCCCCAATAGACTTTAGAATCTCCACTGTGTGTCGGAAACGTGGGTATTTTGTATCATGCAGGATAATCAATAACGGTACAGAACATTTTGTTGTAACCTCGATTAAGTCATGATCCCAACATTTCACAGAAGTAGTAGTATTTCTTTAAGGGTTGTTGATGCACAGTGAAGAGTACCAGTCAGTAATGTAGTTTTAACAGACTGGTCACTGAAACTAAAACTTCCTGCTTCCTAAAACAGGCGGTGACTGTTTGTCAGGGCTCTCAAATGTGCTGTTGAGGCATCAAGAAGCTGGAGATGTGCATCACAGGAAGCTGCACAGCAAACTGATGCCCCTCAACGTACAGTAAGTGCAATGCAGAGATAATGACAGGAACAGTTATCATGTTCCATACATCACCTTGTCCACGCTAATGCTGATATTTTACAAAACGGAAAATGTCCTTGTTTGGTGGATTGTTGATCCTCGACTTTATCTTGTTTGAGTGTTTGTAGTCTTGTTGCTCTCGTCGTGACAGAGATACCATCAGAGATATTAAGGAAAACAAAATTCGTGTGGAAGGAGATTTCTTTTTTTAATGGAGGGGGAAATATCAGATCAAATAGCCCTTTGTTTATGGCGATGTACTAATTTTAGAGGTCCACTAACAGGCCAGTTTGCCTGAAAGTGGAAATAGAAATGCATTTATAGACTGTGTTTACTCGGGTGTTGTTTCAGGTATAAAGCTGACAACAGCATAGGGGCTTTGCTCTTCTTCTTGGGGCTGATGTGACTGGATTTGTGAGTAGAGAGCATCTCTGTTGTTGGGGAATTGGACGCTGCTATAGAGAATATCATCCTCCTGTATTGGTTGAGCCGAGATGTCGTCGTACACTTGACCAGGGCTTATCTGATGAAGAGACAAGAGAAACATTTTTATTTAATATTTCTGTGTGTTTAAAATTCTCTTAATGAAATTAAAAGATTCCAAATGGAGGTCAAATGAATGGGAGGGTTCAATATAGCTGCATTTGCCTGGAATAACTCTTGATGTATATAAAATTAAAAACTGAATTGTACTGAGAAAATAAAACGTGATTTATGTACAGTATTGTAAAATATAACTTTCATGGAACATATGGGACAATGCATCTCTGTTTCATTAGAACAATGGTTGAAGCTGCTGTTTGGACTCGGTTGAACTCTCTGAATAGATGAGGACGTTTGTCTAATGGAAGAAACTGTTAAAATTCTCTGCTTTACCTCCAAGTTGACAGAGGTTTCAGTTCTAGGAGACTGGATGGAAGTCATCTTTCTCCTAGAGAGTGAAATGAATAGGTGAAGCCAGGTTAGTGTGAAAGAGAATGTGAAAGTCATTGATTTGAAGCAGAGCACAGTGATGCTCACCTAATCCACAAGAAGACGATGATGGGTATTATAACCAGGAGAAGAGCAACATATCCTATGGCTGCTTGAGTCCATTTTCTTCTTCTGTGGACAGTGAGCATCTTTTGAAGAGAGCTCTTTTGGAGCATTTTAACCTTGCAGGAGTAGTTTCCTGCATGTTCACTGCTGACGGGGTCTAGAACCAGGTACTTGCTTTGTGTTTTTGTCAGATTCCGAGGTTGATTGTTCAAGTACCAAATGTAGTTCATGTTGTCCGTCAGAGGACAACTGGTTCTGCAGGTCAGCGTGACTCTCTGCCCCTCGGTCACCTCCTCAGAAGGACTAAACTTCACTCTCAGATCTGAAAGATGAGATTGGTCAGTTGATAAAGACGTTCCTGAACAAGTGTCTTCTAAAACAACCCAAATAACCAAGAAGGGTAAATGGAATTGGTTTGTTGAATCAGTTTCCTTATTATTATCGATAGTAACTCTCTATAGAAAGTATGCAGGTATTTAATCTAAATACTGTACCTACCTGTGACGACCAAAGTCACCCCAGGAACAGCCGGCCATCTCCCTGCATTACTTCTTATTCTGAATATGTATTCTGCTGAGTCATTCTTGTTCAGTTTATAGATTGTCAGGATGTGGCGGTTCATCACTCCATGAAACTTAATACGATCTGTATTCGTTATCAGCTCTTCACCAGCTGCCATATCACTTCTCCTATTCTTATACCACAATTTAGACATCGACTGATTGTTCTTCGGATCCGAGTATTCACTAGAGATGTTCACTGAGGAACCTTGCAGAGCACAGATCCTCCTGTTGACATAATTCACTGTGAAGCAGTATTGATCCTGAATACCTGAAACAGAGATTTTAAACAAATCATCAAACAGTTTATCTTTCTCCCATTTACAGGCTCTTGACTCAAATCGTTTATGAATTATAACAGAGCACAAACGAGCTCATACTCACAAACTTCATCTGAGAACAAGTGCTCTACAGCACAGGAGTAAGAGTGAGGAGAGGAGCTGGGAACTGATTGTGGTTCCGGCTCCAATTTTCTCTTTTTGTACCATGTGATGTTTTGAGCTTCAGTCTGTGGACAGCTGGTGTTACAGGCCAGTTTGAAATGCCCCCTGACTTTAGTCTTTTGAACATGTACTTGTATTTCTGTTGGGAGAGAATAAAAAAAAAAAACTGCTTCTCACCACTTCATCTCTGCCACGTTAATCGAGATGGGCTAATAACTTGAGTGACCAAACAGTTACTGGATAATCCCTGCCACATAATGATGAGTGAAAATCCATCCATGCTTTCTTTAGTTAATTTGTACACAGACACACACACACACGTTTCCATTCACGACCAATTCATGCCTAACCTTAACCCAACCAGAATTCATATCTCATGGTCCCTAACCAGGACCTCAGTATGACCGGGCTTCAACGTGTAAGGTAACTAACGATCTCTGGTGAAACACTGTAGATCTTTTAAATTGTGAAAACATTATTTAAAGGATTTAGACGTATGGGATTGGGAGTGTGTTTGCATGTAATTATTTGTGAAACTTCACCTCTGGGATATGTGATGGAGCACGGCTCATCTTCTGGTCTCTGCTGATTTGAGCACATTCTGCCTTTAGCATAGGTCACAGTGAAGCAGGCTGATGTGAGAGAATCTGGACAAAAGAAGAACGACATTCTGTGGTGAACAGTGTTTCACAAGCTTTACAATTCAAGGCACCAGGATACGGAGCCACATGTTGTCACTCACCCACTGAGACTTCAGGGGCTCTGAGATGCTCGTAGCCTTTGAGAGCACAGGAGTATGTGACTGATTCCTCGCTGCTGATTAGCTCCTGGTACCAAGGAGACGAGTCCTGATAGAGAAACTCTGTGTTCTTGTACCAGATATAGACCACAGGGCTTTCAGTCAGAGGACAACTGCTGCTGCACATCAGGGACACTGTCTTTTCTCCTGTGGCAGGAAACACCTTCACCTGCAGGTCTGAGATGATGTTGAATAAATCAAGAATTAATGCACTGATGTTTTTGCAGTGATCAATTAATAATCAATAACTGAACCACTGTACCTGCAACAAGGAGCTGAATTTCTCCCCCCTGGCAGTTATTTCGTTTGTCATTAACGTCACTACAACAGTAAGTGTTTTTATCACTCTCTCTCAGATCATTGATCGTAATAGTGAAGTTGCTCTCTTCAGATATGTTCACACGTTTTCCGTCTGCAAAGATCTGATCTTGAACCTTCTTGTTGTCCTCCCAGCGAACAGTGAACCATTTCATGCTTGATTTGGGACGTTGATCTGAGCAGTGTAGATCCACTGATGAACCTTTTAAGGCACAGATGCTTTTTGCTCCAACCCCTTTACCAAAAAAGCATTTTTATAGTTCTTAACTTCTAGTAGATAAATTGTACATTAATTATTTTTGTAAATACCGATTTGCTGTAATATATGTGAAGAGCAGAATCTGAGAAAATATTTTGAACGTCATCTTTTTTTCTTCCAATCAATCTACAATTGACTAATATGCTGATAAACATTTAAGTTCTTACGGTTCAGTTACGATTCACAGTTAGTATTGTAGAAATAAACGGTCATTCATACCTGAGATGTACAGGAACAAACCCATGAACACACATTCAGCTCCTGCCGACAACATGGCCAGTGTTGTCTTCAGCTTCTCAACAGGAAGTATGACTTTAAATGAATGGTACAAATCTATCACAGAGAAAAAGACTGAAGTCAGAATGGTCTGTTTGTCTGTGAGACGGTTTATCAGACCTCAACTTGGAAAAAATCGCTTACTCATTATTCTTAATAAAAAAAAAGAGTTCTATTCATTTCCTGTGTTATGTGACTCGCCTGCTAACGTGTTAGATTATGTATCTGTGGCTTCTAGAAACTGACAGTAACGTCAGTAAAGCTTTGCCTTGCAGCAATGTTCTCACAACTTAAACACCATGTACATGACGTCATAACCACAAACTCACGAGTTTCATTTGTAAGCAGCAATAGTCTCTTAATAATCATGGAAGTGTTGTTGGGACCTGGTATTTGTGAACTACAGATCGGCCTACATGTTTCATCAAAGCCTGACCACGTGTTTCTTTGTTCGGGAGACAAAGCAGAGCCTCCAGAACTCAGTCTCCCAGGGTGCTTCAACGTCACACAGAGGTGTGAAAACTGACCTTTCAACGACTATTGGTCACTCTGGGCCCCATGACCCATGAGGTCACCAGGCCAATATAAGCCAAGTCCCCTCTCTCTCCGTCCTCTTTCGACTCAACTCCTTCTACTCAACTCTCTGAGAGGAGCTCACCTCTCTTTCTGCTCAACTTCAATGGAGGAGAGGTGCAGCTTTCCAGCTCACCCTGCCAGGGAAACTTCCTCCCTACCCAAGCTCTACCAACCTTCAAGCAGGCCTGCCTGGAGCAGACTGCTAAAACCTTCCAAAAGGCAGTGACGCGAGAGCCTGCTTAAGAACTTCAGCACAAGAGCTGCATCGCACAGCAGAACCACAAACACAGGAGCCACAAACCATCAAGACGACTTCACTGGACTTCGAACAGCATCAACCTTTTTTCCCTTTTCATGGATGGGTAACACAACTGGGCTAAATAATTATTCTAGGCTAAGCAAAGACTGTTTGTTCTATTCCGTGTGATGTTTATAATTTTGATTTGTGTTGCTGTGATATTTTGGTTATAAGTTATTTGAAAGTTAATGTTAGTTATGTTATGCTCTTCACAGTCTTTCTTTGCATGCAACTAGCTACTTTCTCTAACCTGGCACCAAAACACACACACACACACACACACACACATCTCCCCACACATCTCTCTGACCCCCGCCACATGTCGTAAACATACCAGAGGTGATGGTTTATTGCCTTCATAGTGGCCAGCCGCCATTTTGAAAGCACGCTCACTCACACAGACACACACACGCATTCTCACATACACACCTTTATTTAGTAAGTACACCTTTAGTAGTTTGTGTTTTTATACTTTTATTATCTTCATAATAAATGTTTTCTTCAACAAATGTTGTTTTCATTAATGTTGCATAAGTGTGAAATTTGCCAACCTCTACACTGTCAAGAACTCCATATCCTTCAACTTAGCTCACTATCTATATGGTAATTTTGGTTATAGTTATTAATTTAATTGTTAATCAGAGTTCCAAATTTGTAGTTAGTACTTTTATGAGACTTAATCAATAAATTGGCTATCTTTTCCCTTCCTTTGAAGGGTGGTGCCCTGAGGTAACTTTAATCAATTAAAGTTATTATTTAATGTTAATATTCTTAATATTAATACTCAATATTTGTTCTGATAACCACATTTCTTGAATGCCCAAAGGCACACATTGTAATGGTGTCATGTTTAATGAATCATTTGCACAACAGTGTATTGGATGTAACATAATAAACCTAGAGTTCCATCTCCCATTGCCTTTTAACACGTTTCTTAGCTGTTGCTAACATTAAACTAATTTGAAACTAGAATGTTGCTCTGACAGTCCATACCTCCACCAAGGCTAATAAGTATTATGTAATATGTCAAAGCAGCGTTTCCAGTTAATTGTCCAGACGGTGGCGTCCACCAGATTGTAGTTTGTTCCACCACATTTTCATCATCAACCAAACCACTTTTACGCTTCTCTTATTATTATAACATGGAATCTCTAGATTGGTGTTTTGCCACATTGCTGCATTGTATCGTTTTGTGTCGTGCAATTTGCAGCACTATTTGCCATGTGCTTGCACTATCATCCCTAAAGTTTTTACCATCCACGCAATCAGTCAGACCTCAGTTTCAGCTGCAGTTGTGTGCTTGTTTGCTGTCACTTGGAATTAACCATATACGTATTGAGTTAAGTTTGTGGGAAACTTCCTGTGTGTATTCTTCCTTTGGCCACGTCCCACCCCTCCACAAAATGTCATGGTTGTCAGTTCAGTTGTTTTTGTGTAATCCTGCTAATTTACAAAGTCAAACACTGATGATTTATGGCGTTTATTCATTGACATTTTTATTGTTGTTTCTATTTCTATTTTGAAAATTAGAAGGTTTTAAGGTTCTTTGTTTTATTTTTTTTGAAAAATGAACTTAATTTGAAATTAAAATGTTTTTTTACACTTCCTATCTTTCGTTGCTGTAAGAATTATAACATAATGTTGACGAACTCTGTTTGAGGGGCCAGCCGAGAATGTTGTCCATGCTAATGCTGATATTTTGCTCAATGAAATTTTTCCTCTGTGTTTGGGCCTCTCATCTAAATGCAAACGGCATTTTAACTCACTAATACAGAGATTTATACAAACACCTTCCAATAGTGCAGATTTTTGAAGAACCTGGTTTCTGTTTATCAGTGTGTAAAAACAAAACAGCATTTTGGAAATGATGATGTCACAGTTTACTTCACACGTGCCGACTGTTGCTTTGTGTAATGAGCAGACACCAGAAACAACAACAACAGTGGCAGCTGTTTACCAGTTTCAGTAGTTGTGTTAGCAGTTCTTGGTCCAGTTACAAGTGTGCAGCTAAATGTAGCAGCACAGCTCCACATTTCAAACATTGACCGGAGCTTGACTTGCACAATTTTACTTGGAACACATTATTCTTCTCTGGTGTTTGGTGGATTGTTGATCATAGACTTTTTCGCCACCTACTGGCCCAACAAGCTCGTTTGAGTGTTTGTTGTCTGCAGTAGTTTAGACAAGGCCTTTGTCTGTAGTGATGTGCTAATTTTAGAGGTCCACTAACAGGCCAGTTTGTCTGAAAGTGGAAATAGAAATGCATTTGTAGACCTGTGGTCAATCATGTTGCAACATAAAAAAACATATTACATTTTTTATTTCTCATTTTCGTCATAAGACTCTTTAATTACATTCAGCATAGCAGGTAACATGTCAAGTAAATGCCATTACAATCAAAGTAGCCTATTAATACAAACATATAAAATAATGAATATGGTCTGAGGCAGCTTTTAATTTTGAGTAGTCACAAAGTCTGAATCACTTATAATAACAGATGTTTGCTCAGGTGTTGTTTTGGGTGTAAACCTGACAACAGCATAGGGGCTTTGCTCTTCTTCTTGGGGCTGATGTGGCTGGATTTGTGAGTAGAGAGCATCTCTGTTGTTGGGGAGTTGGACGCTGCTTTAGAGAATATCATCCTCCTCTTTTGGTTGAGCCGAGATGTTCTCATACACATGACCTGGGCTTATCTGATGAAGAGACAATTTTATTTAATATTTCTGTGAATTTAAAATTCTCTTAATGAAATTAAAAGGTTCCAAATGGAGGTCAAATGAATGGGAGGGTTCAATATAGCTGCATTTGCCTGGAATAACTTGATGTATATAAAATTAAAAACGGAATTGTACTGAGAAAATAAAACATGATTTATGTACAGTATTGTAAAATATAACATTCATGGAACATATGGGACAATGCATCTCTGTTTCATTAGAACAATAGTTGAAGCTGCTGTTTGGACTCGGTTGAACTCTCTGAATAGATGAGGACGTTTGTCTAATGGAAGAAACTGTTAAAATTCTCTGCTTTACCTCCTCCAAGTTGAAGGAGGTTTCAGTTCTAGGAGACTGGATGGAAGTCATCTTTCTTCTAGAGAGTGAAATGAATAGGTGAAGCCAGGTTAGTGTGAAAGAGAATGTGAAAGTCATTGATTTGAAGCAGAGCACAGTGATGCTCACCTAATCCACAAGAAGATGGAGGTGGGTATTATAACCAGGAGAAGAACAACGATTCTTATGGCTACTTGAGTCCATTTTCTTCTTCTGTGGACAGTGAGCATCTTTTGAAGAGAGCTCTTTTGGAGCATTTTAACCTTGCAGGAGTAGTTTCCTGCATGTTCACTGCTGACGGGGTCTAGAACCAGGTACTTGCTTTGTGTTTTTGTCAGATTCAGAGGTTGATTGTTCAAGTACCAAATGTAGTTCATGTTGTCCGTCAGAGGACAACTGGTTCTGCAGGTCAGCGTGACTCTCTGCCCCCCGGTCACCTCCGCAGAAGGACTAAACTTCACTCTCAGATCTGAAAGATGAGATTGGTCAGTTGATAAAGACGTTCCTGAACAAGTGTCTTCTAAAACAACCCAAATAAGCAAGAAAGGTAAATGGAATTAGTTTGTTGAATTAGTTGCCTTATTATTATCGATAGTAACTCTCTATGGAAAGTATGCAGGTATTTAATCTAAATACTGTACCTACCTGTGACGACCAAAGTTACCCCAGGAACAGCCGACCATTTCCCTGCATTACTTCTTATTCTGAATATGTATTCTGCTGAGTCATTCTTGTTCAGTTCATTGATTGTCAGGATGTGGCTGTTCATCACTCCATGAAATTTAATACGATCTGTATTCGTTATCAGCTCTTCACCAGCCGCCATATCACTTCTCCTATTCTTATACCACGATTTAGACTTCCACTGCAGGTTGTAAGGGTCCGAGTATTCACTGGAGATGTTCACTGAGGAACCTTGCAGAGCACAGATCCTCCTGTTGACATAATTCACTCTGGAGCAGTATTTATCCTGAATACCTGAAACAGAGATTTTAAACAAATCATCAAACAGTTTATCTTTCTCCCTTTTACAGGCTCTTGACTCAAATCTTTTATGACTTATAACAGACCACAAACAAGCTCATACTCACAAACTTCATCTGAGAGCAAGTGCTCTACAGCACAGGAGTAAGAGACAGGAGAGGAGCTGGAAACTCGTTGTGGTGCCGGCTCCAATCGTCTGTTTTTGTACCATGTGATGGTTTGAGCTTCCGTCTGTGGACAGCTGGTGTTACAGGCCAGTTTGAAATCCCAACAGTCTTCAGTCTTTTGAACATGTACTTGTACTTCTGTTGGGAGAGAATAAAAAAACAAACTGCTTCTCACCACTTCATCTCTGCAAACGTTAATCGAGATGGGCTAATAACTTGAGTGAGCAAACAGTTACTGGATAATCCCTGCCACATAATGATGAGTGAACATCCATCCATGCTTTCTTTAGTTAATTTGTACACATACACACACACATGTTTACATTCTTGACCAATTCATGCCGAACCTTAACCCAACCAGAATTTATATCTCATGGTCCCTAACCAGGATCTCAGTATGACCGGGCTTCAACGTGTAAGGTAACTAACGATCTCTGGTGAAACACTGTAGATCTTTTAAATTGTGAAAACATTATTTAAAGGGTTTAGACGTATGGGATTGGGAGTGTGTTTGCATGTAATTATTTGTGAAACTTCACCTCTGGGATATGTGATGGAGCACGGCTCATCTTCTGGTCTCTGCTGATTTGAGCACATTCTGCCTTTAGCATAGGTCACAGTGAAGCAGGCTGATGTGAGAGAAGCTGGACAAAAGAAGAACGACATTCTGTGGTGAACAGTGTTTCACAAGCTTTATAATTCAAGGCAGCAGGATACGGAGCCACATGTTGTCACTCACCCAGTGAGACTTCAGGGGCTCTGAGATGCTCGTAGCCTTTGAGAGCACAGGAGTATGTGACTGATTCCTCGCTGCTGATTAGCTCCTGGTACCAAGGAGACGAGTCCTGATAGAGAAACTCTGTGTTCTTGTACCAGATATAGACCACAGGGCTTTCAGTCAGAGGACAACTGCTGCTGCACATCAGGGACACTGTCTTTTCTCCTGTGGTAGGAAACACCTTCACCTGCAGGTCTGAGAGGATGTTGAATAAAACAAGAATTAATGCACTGATGTAATTTTTGCAGTAATAAATTAATAATAAATAACTGAACCACTGTACCTGCAACAAGGAGCTGAATTTCTCCCCTCTGGCATTTATTTCGTTTGTCATTAACGTCACTACAACAGTAAGTGTTTTTATCACTCTCTCTCAGATCATTGATCGTAATAGTGAAGTTGCTCTCTTCAGATATGTTCACATGTTTTCCGTCTGCAAATATCTGATCTTGAACCATCTTGTTGTCCTCCCAGCGAACAGTGAACCATTTCATGCTTGATTTGGGACGTTGAGCTGAGCAGTGTAGATCCACTGATGAACCTTTTAAGGCACAGATGCTTTTTGCTCCAACCCCTTTAACAGAAAAGCATTTTTATAGTTCTTAACTTCTAGAAGGTAAATTGTACATTATTTGTTTTTGTAAATACCGATTTGCTGTAATATATGTGAAGAGCAGAATCTGAGAAAACGTTTTGAGTGTCATCTTTTTTTTCTTCAAATCAATCTACAATTGACTAATATGCTGATAAACATTTAAATTTCTTACGGTTCAGTTCTGATTCACAGTTAGTATTGCAGAAATAAACGGTCATTCATACCTGAGATGTACAGGAACAAACCCATGAACACACATTCAGCTCCTGCCGACAACATGGCCAGTGTTGTCTTCAGCTTCTCAACAGAAAGTATCACTTTAAATGAAAGCTCATCAAAAATAAAAACTTTAAATGGTAAAAATCTATCACAGAGAAAATAAAAGACTGAAGTCAGAATGGTCTGTTTGTCTGTGTGAGATGGTTTGTCAGACCTCAACTTGTAAAAAATCGCTTCCTCCTTATTCTTAGTTTAAAAAAAGAGTTCTATGCATTTCCTGTGTTATGTGACTCGCCTACTAACGTGTTAGATTGTGTATCTGTCGCTTGTAGATACTGACAGTAACGTCAATAAAACTTTACCTTGCAGCAATGTTCTCACAACTTAAACACCATGTACATGATGTCATAACAACAAACTCACAAGTTTCATTTGTGAGCAGCAATAGTCTCTTAATATTCATGGAAGTGTTTTGGATGTAACATAATAAACCTAGAGTTCCATCTCCCATTGCCTTTTAACAAGTTTCTTAGCTGTTGCTAACATTAAACTAATTTGAAACTAGAATGTTGCTCTGACAGTCCATACCTCCACCAAGGCTAATAAGTATTATGTAATATGTCAAAGCAGCGTTTCCAGTTAATTATCCAGATGGTGGCGGCCACCAGATTGTAGTTTGTTCCACCACATTTTCATAATCAACCAAACCACTTTTACGCTTCTCTTATTATTATAACATGGAATCTCTAGATTGGTGTTTTGCCACATTGCTGCATTGTATCGTTTTGTGTCGTGCAATTTGCAGCACTATTTGCCATGTGCTTGCACTATCATCCCTAAAGTTTTTACCATCCACGCAGTCAGTCAGACCTCAGTTTCAGCTGCAGTTGTGTGCTTGTTTGCTGTCACTTGGAATTAACCATATACGTATTGAGTTAGGTTTGTGTGAAACTTCCTGTGTGTATTCTTCCTTTGGCCACGTCCCACCCCTCCACAAAATGTCATGGTTGTCAGTTCAGTTGTTTTTGTGTAATCCTGCTAATTTACAAACTAAAACACTGATGATTTATGACGTTTATTCATTGACATTTTTATTGTTGTTTATATTTATATTTAGAAAATCAGAAGGTTTTAAGGTTCTTTGTTTTAGTTTTTTTGAAAAATGAACTTAATTTGAAATTAAAATGTTTTTTACACTTCCTATCTTTCGTTGCTGTAAGAATTATAACATAATATTGACGAACTCTGTTTGAGGGGCCAGCCGAGAATGTTGTCCATGCTAATGCTGATATTTTGCTCAATGAAATGTTTCCTCTGTGTTTGGGCCTCTCATCTAAATGCAAACGGCATTTTAACTCACTAATATGGAGATTTATACAAACACCTTCCAATAGTGCAGATTTTTGCAGAACCTGGTTTCTGTTTATCAGTGTGTAAAAACAAAACAGAGCATTTTGGAAACGATGATGTCACAGTTTACTTCACACGTGCCGACTGTTGCTTTGTGTAATGAGCAGACACCAGAAACAACAACAACAATGGCAGCTGTTTACCAGTTTCAGTAGTTTTGTTAGCAGTTCTTGGTCCAGTTACAAGTGTTCAGCTAAATGTAGCAGCACAGCTCCACATTTCAAACATTGACCGGAGCTTGACTTGCCCAATTTTACTTGGAACACATTATTCTTCTCTGGTGTTTGGTGGATTGTTGATCATAGACTTTTTCTCCACCTACTGGCCCAGCAAGCTCGTTTGAGTGTTTGTTGTCTGCAGTAGTTTAGACAAGGCCTTTGTCTGCAGTGATGTGCTAATTTTAGAGGTCCACTAACAGGCCAGTTTGTCTGAAAGTGGAAATAGAAATGCATTTGTAGACCTGTGGTCAATCATGTTGCAACATAAAAAAACGAATATAGAAAAAACATTTATTGAAATATAATCTTTTTTTCTCATTTTCTTCATAAGACTCTTTAACTACATTCAGCATAGCAGGTAACATGTCAAGTAAATGACATTACAATCAAAGTAGCCTATTAATACAAACATATAAAATAATGAATATGGTCTGAGACAGCTTTTAATTTTGAGTAGTCACAAAGTCTGAATCACTTATAATAACAGATGTTTGCTCAGGTGTTGTTTTGGGTGTAAAGCTGACAACAGCATAGGGGCTTTGCTCTTCTTCTTGGGGCTGATGTGACTGGATTTGTGAGTAGAGAGCATCTCTGTTGTTGGGGAGTTGGACGCTGCTTTAGAGAATATCATCCTCCTCTATTGGTTGAGCCGAGATGTTCTCGTACGCTTGACCAGGGCTTATCTGATGAAGAGACAAGAGAAACATTTTTATTTAATATTTCTGTGTATTTAAAATTCTCTGAATGAAATTAAAAGATTCCAAATGGAGGTCAACTGAATGGGAGGGTTCAATATAGCTGCATTTGCCTGGAATGACTCTTGATGTATATAAAATTAAAAACTGAATTGTACTGAGAAAATAAAACATGATTTATGTACAGTATTGTAAAATATAACATTCATGGAACATATGGGACAATGCATCTCTGTTTCATTAGAACAATGGTTGAAGCTGCTGTTTGGACTCGGTTGAACTCTCTGAATAGATGAGGACGTTTGTCTAATGGAAGAAACTGTTAAAATTCTCTGCTTTACCTCCTCCAAGTTGAAGGAGGTTTCAGTTCTAGGAGACTGGATGGAAGTCATCTTTCTTCTAGAGAGTGAAATGAAGAGGTGAAGCCAGGTTAGTGTGAAAGAGAATGTGAAAGTCATTGCTTTGAAGCAGAGCACAGTGATGCTCACCTAATCCACAAGAAGATGGAGGTGGGTATTACAACCAGGAGAAGAACAACGATTCTTATGGCTGCTTGAGTCCATTTTCTTCTTCTGTGGACAGTGAGCATCTTTTGAAGAGAGCTCTTTTGGAGCATTTTAACCTTGCAGGAGTAGTTTCCTGCATGTTCACTGCTGACGGGGTCTAGAACCAGGTACTTGCTTTGTGTTTTGGTCAGATTCAGAGGTTGATTGTTCAAGTACCAAATGTAGTTCATGTTGTCCGTCAGAGGACAACTGGTTCTGCAGGTCAGCATGACTCTCTGTCCCTCGGTCACCTCCGCAGAAGGACTAAACTTCACTCTCAGATCTGAAAGATGAGATTGGTCAGTTGATAAAGACGTTCCTGAACAAGTGTCTTCTAAAACAACCCAAATAACCAAGAAGGGTGAATGGAATTATTTTGTTGAATTAGTTGTCTTATTATTATCGATAGTAACTCTCTATAGAAAGTATGCAGGTATTTAATCTAAATACTGTACCTACCTGTGACGACCAAAGTCACCCCAGGAACAGCCGGCCATCTCCCTGCATCACTTCCTATTCTGAATACGTATTCTGCTGAGTCATTCTTGTTCAGTGCATTGATAGTCAGGATGTGGCGGTTCATCACTCCATGAAACTTAATACGATCTGTATTCGTTATCAGCACTTCACCAGCTGCCACATCACTTCTCCTATTCTTATACCACAATTTAGATTTCGACTGCTGGTTGAAAGGATCCGAGTATTCACTGGAGATGTTCACTGAGGAACCTTGCAGAGCACAGATCCTCCTGTTGACATAATTCACTCTGGAGCAGTATTTATCCTGAATACCTGAAACAGAGATTTTAAACAGATCATCAAACAGTTTATCTTTCTCCCTTTTACAGGCTCTTGACTCAAATCTTTTATGATTTATAACAGACCACAAACAAGCTCATACTCACAAACTTCATCTGAGAACAAGTGCTCTACAGCACAGGAGTAAGAGACAGGAGAGAAGCTGAGAACTGGTTGTGGTGCCGGCTCCAATCGTCTGTTTTTGTACCATGTGATGGTTTGAGCTTCCGTCTGTGGACAGCTGGTGTTACAGGCCAGTTTGAAATACCACCTGACTTCAGTCTTTTGAACATGTACTTGTACTTCTGTTGGGAGAGAATAAAAAAACAAACTGCTTCTCACCACTTCATCTCTGCCACGTTAATCGAAATGGGCTAATAACTTGAGTGACCAAATAGTTACTGGATAATCCCTGCCACATAATGATGAGTGAAAATCCATCCATGCTTTCTTTAGTTAATTTGTACACATACACACACACACGTTTACATTCTTGACCAATTCCTGCCGAACCTTAACCCAACCAGAACTCATATCTCATGGTCCCTAACCAGGATCTCAGTATGACCGGGCTTCAACGTGTAAGGTAACTAACGATCTCTGGTGAAACACTGTAGATCTTTTATTTTGTGAGAACATTATTTAAAGGATTTAGACGTATGGGGTTGGGAGTGTGTTTGTGTGTAATTATTTGTGAAACTTCACCTCTGGGATATGTGATGGAGCACGGCTCATCTTCTGGTCTCTGCTGACTTGAGCACATTCTGCCTTTAGCATAGGTCACAGTGAAGCAGGCTGATGTGAGAGAAGCTGGACAAAAGAAAAACGACTTTCTGTGGTGAACAGTTTTTCACAAGCTTTACAATTCAAGGCACCAGGATATGGAGCCACATGTTGTCACTCACCCACTGAGACTTCAGGGGCTCTGAGATGCTCGTAGCCTTTGAGAGCACAGGAGTATGTGACTGATTCCTCACTGCTGATTAGCTCCTGGTACCAAGGAGACGAGTCCTGATAGAGAAACTCTGTGTTCTTGTACCAGATATAGACCACAGGGCTTTCAGTCAGAGGACAACTGCTGCTGCACATCAGGGACACTGTCTTTTCTCCTGTGGCAGGAAACACCTTCACCTGCAGGTCTGAGATGATGTTGAATAAAACAAGAATTAATGCACTGATGTTATTTTTGCAGTAATAAATTAATAATAAATAACTGAACCACTGTACCTGCAACAAGGAGCTGAATGACTCCCCCCTGGCATTTATTTAGTTTGTCATTAACGTCACTACAACAGTAAGTGTTTTTATCACTCTCTCTCAGATCATTGATCGTAATAGTGAAGTTGCTCTCTTCAGATATGTTCACACGTTTTCCGTCTGCAAAGATCTGATCTTGAACCTTCTTGTTGTCCTCCCGGCGAACAGTGAACCATGTCATGCTTGATTTGGGACGTTGAGCTGAGCAGTGTAGATCCACTGATGAACCTTTTAAGGCACAGATGCTGTTTGCTCCAACCCCTTTAACAGAGAACCATTTTTATAGTTCTTAACTTCTAGTAGATAAATTGTACATTAATTGTTTTTGTAAATACCGATTTGCTGTAATATATGTGAAGAGCAGAATCTGAGAAAATATTTGAGCTTCATCTTTTTTTCTTCAAATCAATCTACAATTGACTAATATGCTGACAAACATTTAAATTTCTCACGGTTCATTTACGATTCACAGTTAGTATTGTAGAAATAAACGGTCATTCATACCTGAGATGTACAGGAACAAACCCATGAACACACATTCAGCTCCTGCCGACAACATGGCCAGTGTTGTCTTCAGCTTCTCAACAGAAAGTATGACTTTAAATTAAAGCTCATAAAAAATTGAAACTTTAAATGGTAAAAATCTATCACAGAGAAAATGAAAGACTGAAGTCAGAATGGTCTGTTTGTCTGTGGGAGACTGTTTGTCAGATCTCAACTCGTAAGAAATCGCTTCCTCATTATTCTTAGTTTAAAAAAAGAGTTCTATACATTTCCTGTGTTATGTGACCCGCCTGCTAACGTGTTAGATTTTGTAACTGTCGCTTCTAGGTACTGACAGTAACCTCAGTAAAACTTTGCCTTGCAGCAATGTTCTCACAACATAACCCTTGTGTTGTCCCTGCTTCCCCCGGCTGTTGGCCCCCTCACATAGCCCACCCCATATTAGGACGCACACGTAGGGCAATAGGCAAGTGAGCAGCCCTTGCAGATGTATTTGTTACACCCGCGGCACACGGTATGAGTTTTACAGTCCTTTTTCCTTGGGCATATCTGACACCTCTTCCTCTTACTGCTGCTAGGGCTATGGAGGAGGCCGGACGCTCGGGTCGAGCGTCGTAGTCAAGAGCTCCCTGTGTGGCGGCAGCGGCTTTTACAGCCTTCACAACCGCGGCGGACGCTTCCGTGCGGGGGATGCACTCCCTTCGTGCGATGAACGGAGTCACGAGAGCCTTTCCCAGCTGCTCTAGGAACACCCTCCGCTTGTTCCGCTTGCCCGGCATCCAGTCTGGGTTGATCTCTCTCCATATCACGAAGGCGTTGTAGGAAGAGACGTCGAGAATGTTGTGGAAGACGACCAGGGGCCAGCGCGCGGTCATCCTCCTGCAGCTGTACGTTCTGATCACCTTGTCTAGGTTGTCCACGCCACCTTTGTTGCGTTTGTAGTCCAGGACGATGACCGGTTTCCCGTCCTCGCGGTCGCTGATGTCGGCCTCAGGGTGCCGTGTGCTCAGGAGCACCACATTCCTGTTTTTCTTTGGGATGTAGGACACCAGAGTGGCGGTGGGCGTGAATGCGAACTTGGATGAGAACACCTCTCTTCCCTTGACCGCGAGCAGCCCGGTCGGGAGCTCGGGCTTGTTCTTCCGAACAGTGCCGACCACGGTGAGCTTCCTCTCCAGGAGCTGCCGCGCGAGTTCGTAGGAGGTGAAGTAATTGTCGCACGTGACATTACGACCGTGCAGTCCCTCCGTTACATCGAGCACTACCTGCAACGCCTGGTTCCGTTCTGGGCGTCCGCCGCTCGGCTTTCCGGTGTACACTTGCATCTTCCAAGCGTAGCTTGATTTCGCATCGCAGGCCACCCACGACTTGATCCCGTATTTCGCCGGCTTGCTGGGCATGTACTGAAGGAATGGACACCGGCCTAGGGAGAAAAACAGGAGGAGAAGAGATGAGAGGAGATGAGATGAGGACGAGGACTAGCAGCCGCTATCTACATAACATAATAACATAACATAACATAACATAACCTAATAATAATATATATTTTTTAAAATGACCCTCCTGATTCGTCATCTCCAGGATGATGTTCTCTACCGTCAGCGTGATGAACAGGCGGAACGTCGAGGCTAGGTCACCGGTGCGGGACGTCGCGTGGATCGTGGGGCCCCGGGGGACCCCGCTTTGAGCCGCAGCAGAGGAGGAGGAAGAGGAGGAGGAGGAGGAGGAGCAGTGGCCCTCCTCTCGGCCGTACGCCCTCAAGGACCATGTTATTTCCCCGTTTCTTGATGGGAAGGTCGCTCTTTCCACGAGTCTGGTGGTGGTGGTGGTGTCGCCGTGGTCTTGTCCTTCTTCTTCTTCTTCTTCCAAGGATGACGAATCTGCAGAAGCATCACCCACTGGGTCGTAGTCTTCGTCGCCGTCGTCGTCTTCGTAGTCACCGTCGTCGTCTTCGTCTCCGTCCTCTCTGTCTTCTTCTCGGTCTGCTTTTCTGTCTGCTTCTCGGTCTGCTTCTCCATCTCCTTGTCCGTCCGCTTCTCGGTCTGGCTCTTTCGCGTCCTCTTCGGGTTCAGAGGATGGTTGGTGGGAGAATACCTGCTGGAGAACCTGTTCCCTGGTGAAACGCTCCTGACGTGACATCGTGCCATGGTCCGGGAGAGTGGCACACGGAGAATTCTATGTGGGTCTAATGTACCCCCCTAGATTTCAATTGGAATCAGGTGTGGGTCTAAATGACCCCACAGAGCACCACAGCACCCTCTCTGGGGGTCTAAATGACCCCCCAGGAGAATCGAGAATGACAATCCATTGGTCTCAATTACCCCAGGAGAATTGGATAATGACAATCCTTGGGTCACCCTAACCCTAACCCTGACCGGCCAGGGCTTGCGTATGATCACACGCACTCACACACACACACACTCTGGGTCAATTCGACCCAGGAACAACACGACGGATAAACACCATGTTCATGACGTCATAACCACAAACTCACGAGTTTCACTTGTAAGCAGCAATAGTCTCTTAATAATCATGGAAGTGTATTGGATGTAACATAATAAACCTAGAGTTCCATCTCCCATTGCCTTTTTAACACGTTTCTTAGCTGTTGCTAACATTAAACTAATTTGAAAGTAGAATGTTGCTCTGACAGTCCATACCTCCACCAAGGCTAATAAGTATTATGTAATATGTCAAAGCAGCGTTTCCAGTTAATTATCCAGACGGTGGCGGCCACCAGATTGTAGTTTGTTCCACCACATTTTCATAATCAACCAAACCACTTTTACGCTTCTCTTATTATTATAACATGGAATCTCTAGATTGGTGTTTTGCCACATTGCTGCTTTCTATCGTTTTGTGTCGTGCAATTTGCAGCACTATTTGCCAAGTGCTTGCATTATCATCCCTAAAGTTTTTACCATCCACGCAGTCAGTCAGACCTCAGTTTCAGCTGCAGTTGTGTCCTTGTTTGCTGTCACTTGGAATTAACTATATACGTATTGAGTTAAGTTTGTGTGAAACTTCCTGTGTGTATTCTTCCTTTGGCCACGTCCCACCCCTCCACAAAATGTCGTGGTTGTCAGTTCAGTGGTTTTTGTGTAATCCTGCTAATTTACAAACTAAAACACTGATGATTTAAAGCGTTTATTCGTTGACAGTTTTATTGTTGTTTATATTTATATTTAGAAAATCAGAAGGTTTTAAGGTTCTTTGATTTAGTTTTTTTGAAAAATGAACTTAATTTGAAATTAAAATGTTTTTTACACTTCCTATCTTTCGTTGCTGTAAGAATTATAACATAATGTTGACGAACGCTGTTTGAGGGGCCAGCCGAGAATGTTGTCCATGCTAATGCTGATATTTTGCTCAATGAAATGTTTCCTCTGTGTTTGGGCCTCTCATCTAAATGCAAACGGTATTTTAACTCACTAATATGGAGATTTATACAAACACCTTCCAATAGTGCAGATTTTTGCAGAACCTGGTTTCTGTTTATCAGTGTGTAAAAACAAAACAGAGCATTTTGGAAATGATGATGTCACAGTTTACTTCACACGTGCCGACTGTTGCTTTGTGTAATGAGCAGACACCAGAAACAACAACAACAATGGCAGCTGTTTACCAGTTTCAGTAGTTTTGTTAGCAGTTCTTGGTCCAGTTACAAGTGTGCAGCTAAATGTAGCAGCACAGCTCCACATTTCAAACATTGACCGGAGCTTGACTTGCCCAATTTTACTTGGAACACATTATTCTTCTCTGGTGTTTGGTGGATTGTTGATCATAGACTTTTTCTCCACCTACTGGCCCAGCAAGCGCGTTTGAGTGTTTGTTGTCTGCAGTAGTTTAGACAAGGCCTTTGTCTCAAGGTTTGTACACAGGATACATCTCACATCTCACTATAAAATAATGAATATGGTCTGAGACAGCTTTTAATTTTGAGTAGTCACAAAGTCTGAATCACTTGTAATAACAGATGTTTACTCAGGTGTTGTTTTGGGTGTAAAGCTGACAACAGCATAGGGGCTTTGCTCTTCTTCTTGGGGCTGATGTGACTGGATTTGTGAGTAGAGAGCATCTCTGTTGTTGGGGAGTTGGACGCTGCTATAGAGAATATCATCCTCCTCTATTGGTTGAGCTGAGATGTCATCGTACACTTGACCAGGGCTTATCTGATGAAGAGACAAGAGAAACATTTTATTTAATATTTCTGTGTATTTAAAATTCTCTTAATGAACTTAAAAGATTCCAAATGGAGGTTAAATGAATGGGAGGGTTCAATATAGCTGCATTTGCCTATAATAACTCTTGATGTATATACAATTAAAAACTGAATTGTACTGAGAAAATAAAACATTATTAATGTACAGTATTGTGAAATATTACATTCATGGAACATATGGGACAATGCATCTCTGTTTCATTAGAACAATAGTTGAAGCTGCTGTTTGGACTCGGTTGAACTCTCTGAATAGATGAGGACGTTTGTCTAATGGAAGAAACTGTTAAAATTCTCTGCTTTACCTCCTCCAAGTTGACAGAGGTTTCAGTTCTAGGAGACTGGATGGAAGTCATCTTTCTTCTAGAGAGTGAAATGAAGAGGTGAAGCCAGGTTAGTGTGAAAGAGAATGTGAAAGTCATTGCTTTGAAGCAGAGCACAGTGATGCTCACCTAATCCACAAGAAGATGGAGGTGGGTATTACAACCAGGAGAAGAACAACAATTCCTATGACTGCTTGAGTCCCTCCTCTTCTTCTGTGGACAGTGAGCATCTTTTGACGAGAGCTCTTTTGGAGCATTTTAACCTTGCAGGAGTAGTTTCCTGCATGTTCACTGCTGACGGGGTCTAGAACCAGGTACTTGCTTTGTGTTTTGGTCAGATTCAGAGGTTGATTGTTCAAGTACCAAATGTAGTTCATGTTGTCCGTCAGAGGACAACTGGTTCTGCAGGTCAGCGTGACTCTCTGCCCCTCGGTCACCTCCTCAGAAGGACTAAACTTCACTCTCAGATCTGAAAGATGAGATTGGTCAGTTGATAAAGACGTTCCTGAACAAGTGTCTTCTAAAACAACCCAAATAAGCAAGAAGGGTAAATGGAATTAGTTTGTTGAATTAGTTGCCTTATTATTATCGATAGTAACTCTCTATAGAAAGTATGCAGGTATTTAATCTAAATACTGTACCTACCTGTGACGACCAAAGTTACCCCAGGAACAGCCGGCCATTTCCCTGCATCACTTCCTATTCTGAATATGTATTCTGCTGAGTCATTCTTGTTCAGTTTATTGATAGTCAGGATGTGGCGGTTCATCACTTCATGAAACTTAATACGATCTGTACTCTTTATCAGCTCTTCACCAGCCGCCACATCACTTCTTCTATTCTTATACCACGATTTAGACTTCCACTGCTGGTTGTAAGGATCCGAGTATTCACTGGAGATGTTCACTGAGGAACCTTGCAGAGCACAGATCATCCTGTTGACATAATTCACTCTGGAGCAGTATTTATCCTGAACACCTGAAACAGAGATTTTAAACAAATCATCAAACAGTTTATCTTTCTCCCTTTTACAGGCTCTTGACTCAAATCTTTTATGAATTATAACAGACCACGAACGAGCTCATACTCACAAACTTCATCTGAGAACAAGTGCTCTACAGCACAGGAGTAAGAGTGAGGAGAGGAGCTGAGAACTGGTTGTGGTTCCTGCTCCAATCGTCTGTTTTTGTACCATGTGATGGTTTGAGCTTCCGTCTGTGGACAGCTGGTGTTACAGGCCAGTTTGAAATGCTGTTCTGCTTCAGTCTTTTGAACATGTACTTGTATTTCTGTTGGGAGAGAATGAAAAAACAAACTGCTTCTCACCACTTCATCTCTGCCACGTTAATCGAGATGATCTAATAACTTGAGTGACCAAACAGTTACTGGATAATCCCTGCCACATAATGATGAGTGAAAATCCATCCATGTTTTCTTTAGTTAATTTGTACACATACACACACACACGTTTCCATTCTTGACCAATTCCTGCCTAACCTTAACCCAACCAGAACTCATATCTCATGGTCCCTAACCAGGACCTCAGTATGACCGGGCTTCAACGTGTAAGGTAACTAACGATCTCTGGTCAAACACTGTAGATCTTTTAAATTGTGAGAACATTATTTAAAGGATTTAGACGTATGGGGTTGGGAGTGTGTTTGCATGTAATTATTTGTGAAACTTCACCTCTGGGATATGTGATGGAGCACGGCTCATCTTCTGGTCTCTGCTGATTTGAGCACATTCTGCCTTTAGCATAGGTCACAGTGAAGCAGGCTGATGTGAGAGAAGCTGGACAAAAGAAGAACGACATTCTGTGGTGAACAGTGTTTCACAAGCTTTATAATTCAAGGCACCAGGATACGGAGCCACATGTTGTCACTCACCCAGTGAGACTTCAGGGGCTCTGAGATGCTCGTAGCCTTTGAGAGCACAGGAGTATGTGACTGATTCCTCGCTGCTGATTAGCTCCTGGTACCAAGGAGACGAGTCCTCATAGAGAAACTCTGTGTTCTTGTACCAGATATAGACCACAGGGCTTTCAGTCAGAGGACAACTGCTGCTGCACATCAGTGACACCGTCTTTTCTCCTGTGGCAGGAAACACCTTCACCTGCAGGTCTGAGAGGATATTGAATAAAACAAGAATTAATGCACTGTTTTTGCAGTAATAAATTAATAATAAATAACTCAACCACTGTACCTGCAACAAGGAGCTGAATTACTCCCCCCTGGCATTTATTTTGTTTGTCATTCACGTCACTACAACAGTAAGTGTTTTTATCACTCTCTCTCAGATCATTGATCGTAATAGTGAAGTTGCTCTCTTCAGATATGTTCACACGTTTTCCGTCTGCAAAGATCTGATCTTGAACCATCTTGTTGTCCTCCCAGCGAACAGTGAACCATTTCATGCTTGATTTGGGAAGTTGAGCTGAGCAGTGTAGATCCACTGATGAACCTTTTAAGGCACAGATGCTGTTTGCTCCAACCCCTTTAACAGAAAAGCATTTTTATAGTTCTTAACTTCTAGTAGATAAATTATTTTCTTCAAATCAATCTACAATTGACTAATATGCTGATAAACATTAAAATTTCTCACGGTTCAGTTCTGATTCACAGTTAGTATTGTAGAAATAAACGGTCATTCATACCTGAGATGTACAGGAACAAACCCATGAACACACATTCAGCTCCTGCCGACAACATGGCCAGTGTTGTCTTCAGCTTCTCAACAGAAAGTATGACTTTTTGTGAAAGCTCATCAAAAATCAAAACTTTAAATGGTAAAAATCTATCACAGAGAAAATAAAAGAGTGAAGTCAGAATGGTCTGATTGTCTGTGTGAGACGGTTTATCAGACCTCAACTTGTAACAAATCGCTTCCTCATAAAAAGAGCTCTTTGCATTTCCTCTTTTATGTGACTCGCCTGCTAACGTTCTAGATTGTGTAACTGTGGCTTCTAGATACTGACAGTAACGTCAGTAAAGCTTTGCCTTGCAGCAATGTTCTCACAACTTAAACACCATGTACATGATGTCATAACCACAAACTCACAAGTTTCATTTGTGAGCAGCAATAGTCTCTTAATAATCATGGAAGTGTTTTGGATGTAACATAATAAACCTAGAGTTCCATCTCCCATTGCCTTTTAACAAGTTTCTTAGCTGTTGCTAACATTAAACTAATTTGAAACTAGAATGTTGCTCTGACAGTCCATACCTCCACCAAGGCTAATAAGTATTATGTAATATGTCAAAGCAGCGTTTCCAGTTAATTATCCAGACGGTGGCGGCCACCAGATTGTAGTTTGTTCCACCACATTTTCATAATCAACCAAACCATTTTTACGCTTCTCTTATTATTATAACATGGAATCTCTAGATTGGTGTTTTGCCACATTGCTGCATTGTATCGTTTTGTGTCGTGCAATTTGCAGCACTATTTGCCATGTGCTTGCAATATCATCCCTAAAGTTTTTACCATCCACGCAGTCAGTCAGACCTCAGTTTCAGCTGCAGTTGTGTGCTTGTTTGCTGTCACTTGGAATTAACCATATACGTATTGAGTTAAGTTTGTGTGAAACTTCCTGTGTGTATTCTTCCTTTGGCCACGTCCCACCCCTCCACAAAATGTCATGTTTGTCAGTTCAGTTGTTTTTGTGTCATCCTGCTAATTTACAAACTCAAACACTGATGATTTAAAGCGTTTATTCGTGGACAGTTTTATTGTTGTTTATATTTATATTTAGAAAATCAGAAGGTTTTAAGGTTCTTTGTTTTAGTTTTTTTGAAAAATGAACTTAATTTGAAATTAAAATGTTTTTTACACTTCCTATCTTTCGTTGCTGTAAGAATTATAACATAATGTTGACGAACTCTGTTTGAGGGACCAGCCGAGAATGTTGTCCATGCTAATGCTGATATTTTGCTAAATTAAATTTTTCCTCTGTGTTTGGGCCTCTCATCTAAATGCAAACGGTATTTTAACTCACTAATACAGAGATTTATACAAACACCTTCCAATAGTGCAGATTTTTGCAGAACCTGGTTTCTGTTTATCAGTGTGTAAAAACAAAACAAAGCATTTGGGAAACGATGATGTCACAGTTTACTTCACACGTGCCGACTGTTGCTTTGTGTAATGAGCAGACACCAGAAACAACAACAACAATGGCAGCTGTTTACCAGTTTCAGTAGTTGTGTTAGCAGTTCTTGGTCCAGTTACAAGTGTGCAGCTAAATGTAGCAGCACAGCTCCACATTTCAAACATTGACCGGAGCTTGACTTGCCCAATTTTACTTGGAACACATTATTCTTCTCTGGTGTTTGGTGGATTGTTGATCATAGACTTTTTCTCCACCTACTGGCCCAGCAAGCTCGTTTGAGTGTTTGTTGTCTGCAGTAGTTTAGACAAGGCCTTTGTCTGTAGTGATGTGCTAATTTTAGAGGTCCACTAACAGGCCAGTTTGTCTGAAAGAGGAAATAGAAATGCATTTGTCGACTTGTGGTCAATCATGTTGCAACATAAAGAAACAAATATAAAAAAAAACATTTATTAGAAATATAATTTTTTTTCTCATTTTCGTCATAAGACTCTTTAATTACATTCAGCATAGCAGGTAACATGTCAAGTAAATGCCATTACAATCAAAGTAGCCTATTAATACAAACATATAAAATAATGAATATGGTCTGAGGCAGCTTTTAAATTTGAGTAGTCACAAAGTCTGAATCACTTGTAATAACAGATGTTTACTCAGGTGTTGTTTTGGGTGTAAAGCTGACAACAGCATAGGGGCTTTGCTCTTCTTCTTGGGGCTGATGTGGCTGGATTTGTGAGTAGAGAGCATCTCTGTTGTTGGGGAATCGGACGCTGCTTTAGAGAATATCATCCTCTATTGGTTGAGCCGAGATGTCGTCATACACTTGACCAGGGCTTATCTGATGAAGAGACAAGAGAAACATTTTTATTTAATATTTCTGTGTGTTTAAAATTCTCTTAATGAAATTAAAAGATTCCAAATGGAGGTCAAATGAATGGGAGGGTTCAATAAAGCTGCATTTGCCTGGAATAACTCTTGATGTATATAAAATTTAAAACTGAATTGTACTGAGAAAATAAAACATGATTTATGTACAGTATTGTAAAATATAACATTCATGGAACATATGGGACAATGCATCTCTGTTTCATTAGAACAATGGTTGAAGCTGCTGTTTGGACTCGGTTGAACTCTCTGAATAGATGAGGACGTTTGTCTAATGGAAGAAACTGTTAAAATTCTCTGCTTTACCTCCAAGTTGACAGAGGTTTCAGTTCTAGGAGACTGGATGGAAGTCATCTTTCTTCTAGAGAGTGAAATGAAGAGGTGAAGCCAGGTTAGTGTGAAAGAGAATGTGAAAGTCATTGATTTGAAGCAGAGCACAGTGATGCTCACCTAATCCACAAGAAGATGGAGGTGGGTATTATGACCAGGAGAAGAACAACGATTCTTATGGCTGCTTGAGTCCATTTTCTTCTTCTGTGGACAGTGAGCATCTTTTGAAGAGAGCTCTTTTGGAGCATTTTAACCTTGCAGGAGTAGTTTCCTGCATGTTCACTGCTGACAGGGTCTAGAACCAGGTACTTGCTTTGTGTTTTTGTCAGATTCAGAGGTTGATTGTTCAAGTACCAAATGTAGTTCATGTTGTCCGTCAGAGGACAACTGGTTCTGCAGGTCAGCGTGACTCTCTGCCCCTCGGTCACCTCCTCAGAAGGACTAAACTTCACTCTCAGATCTGAAAGATGAGATTGGTCAGTTGATAAAGACGTTCCTGAACAAGTGTCTTCTAAAACAACCCAAATAACCAAGAAGGGTAAATGGAATTAGTTTGTTGAATTAGTTGCCTTATTATTATCGATAGTAACTCTCTATGGAAAGTATGCAGGTATTTAATCTAAATACTGTACCTACCTGTGACGACCAAAGTTACCCCAGGAACAGCCGACCATTTCCCTGCATTACTTCTTATTCTGAATATGTATTCTGCTGAGTCATTCTTGTTCAGTTCATTGATTGTCAGGATGTGGCTGTTCATCACTCCATGAAATTTAATACGATCTGTATTCGTTATCAGCTCTTCACCAGCCGCCATATCACTTCTCATATTCTTATACCACGATTTAGACTTCCACTGCAGGTTGTAAGGATCCGAGTATTCACTGGAGATGTTCACTGAGGAACCTTGCAGAGCACAGATCCTCCTGTTGACATAATTCACTCTGAAGCAGCTTTGATCCTGAATACCTGAAACAGAGATTTTAAACAAATCATCAAACAGTTTATCTTTCTCCCTTTTACAGGCTCTTGACTCAAATCGTTTATGAATTATAACAGACCACAAACAAGCTCATACTCACAAACTTCATCTGAGAACAAGTGCTCTACAGCACAGGAGTAAGAGACAGGAGAGGAGCTGGAAACTCGTTGTGGTGCCGGCTCCAATCGTCTGTTTTTGTACCATGTGATGGTTTGAGCTTCCGTCTGTGGACAGCTGGTGTTACAGGCCAGTTTGAAATCCCAACAGTCTTCAGTCTTTTGAACATGTACTTGTACTTCTGTTGGGAGAGAATAAAAAAACAAACTGCTTCTCACCACTTCATCTCTGCAAACGTTAATCGAAATGGGCTAATAACTTGAGTGAGCAAATAGTTACTGGATAATCCCTGCCACATAATGATGAGTGAAAATCCATCCATGCTTTCTTTAGTTAATTTGTACACATACACACACATGTTTACATTCTTGACCAATTCATGCCGAACCTTAACCCAACCAGAATTCATATCTCATGGTCCCTAACCAGGACCTCAGTATGACCGGGCTTCAACATGTAAGGTAACTAACGATCTCTGGTGAAACACTGTAGATCTTTTAAATTGTGAAAACATTATTTAAAGGATTTAGACGTATGGGATTGGGAGTGTGTTTGTGTGTAATTATTTGTGAAACTTCACCTCTGGGATATGTGATGGAGCACGGCTCATCTTCTGGTCTCTGCTGACTTGAGCACATTCTGCCTTTAGCATAGGTCACAGTGAAGCAGGCTGATGTGAGAGAAGCTGGACAAAAGAAAAACGACATTCTGTGGTGAACAGTGTTTCACAAGCTTTACAATTCAAGGCACCAGGATACGGAGCCACATGTTGTCACTCACCCACTGAGACTTCAGGGGCTCTGAGATGCTCGTAGCCTTTGAGAGCACAGGAGTATGTGACTGATTCCTCACTGCTGATTAGCTCCTGGTACCAAGGAGACGAGTCCTGATAGAGAAACTCTGTGTTCTTGTACCAGATATAGACCACAGGGCTTTCAGTCAGAGGACAACTGCTGCTGCACATCAGGGACACTGTCTTTTCTCCTGTGGCAGGAAACACCTTCACCTGCAGGTCTGAGAGGATGTTGAATAAAACAAGAATTAATGCACTGATGTAATTTTTGCAGTAATAAATTACTAATAAATAACTGAACCACTGTACCTGCAACAAGGAGCTGAATGACTCCCCCCTGGCATTTATTTAGTTTGTCATTAACGTCACTACAACAGTAAGTGTTTTTATCACTCTCTCTCAGATCATTGATGGTAATAGTGAAGTTGTTCTCTTCAGATATGTTCACATGTTTTCCGTCTGCAAAGATCTGATCTTGAACCTTCTTGTTGTCCTCCCAGCGAACAGTGAACCATTTCATGCTTGATTTAGGAAGTTGAGCTGAGCAGTGTAGATCCACTGATGAACCTTTTAAGGCACAGATGCTTTTTGCTCGAACCCCTTTAACAGAAAAGCATTTTTATAGTTCTTAACTTCTAGTAGATAAATTGTACATTATTTGTTTTTGTAAATACCGATTTGCTGTAATATATGTGAAGAGCAGAATCTGAGAAAACGTTTTGAGTGTCATCTTTTTTTTCTTCAAATCAATCTACAATTGACTAATATGCTGATAAACATTTAAATTTCTTACGGTTCAGTTCTGATTCACAGTTAGTATTGTAGAAATAAACGGTCATTCATACCTGAGATGTACAGGAACAAACCCATGAACACACATTCAGCTCCTGCCGACAACATGGCCAGTGTTGTCTTCAGCTTCTCAACAGAAAGTATCACTTTAAATGAAAGCTCATCAAAAATAAAAACTTTAAATGGTAAAAATCTATCACAGAGAAAATGAAAGACTGAAGTCAGAATGGTCTGATTGTCTGTGGGAGATGGTTTGTCAGACCTCAACTTGTAAAAAATCGCTTCCTCCTTATTCTTAGTTTAAAAATAGAGTTCTATGCATTTCCTGTGTTATGTGACTCACCTACTAACGTGTTAGATTGTGTATCTGTCGCTTGTAGATACTGACAGTAACGTCAATAAAACTTTACCTTGCAGCAATGTTCTCACAACTTAAACACCATGTACATGACGTCATAACAACAAACTCACAAGTTTCATTTGTGAGCAAGCAATAGTCTCTTAATAATCATGGAAGTGTTTTGGATGTAACATAATAAACCAAGAGTTCCATCTCCCATTGCCTTTTAACAGGTTTCTTAGCTGTTGCTAACATTAAACTAATTTGAAACTAGAATGTTGCTCTGACAGTCCATACCTCCACCAAGGCTAATAAGTATTATGTAATATGTCAAAGCAGCGTTTCCAGTTAATTATCCAGACGGGGGCGGCCACCAGATTGTAGTTTGTTCCACCACATTTTCATCATCAACCAAACCATTTTTACGCTTCTCTTATTATTATAACATGGAATCTCTAGATTGGTGTTTTGCCACATTGCTGCTTTGTATCGTTTTGTGTCGTGCAATTTGCAGCACTATTTGCCATGTGCCTGCACTATCATCCCTAAAGTTTTTACCATCCACGCAGTCAGTCAGACCTCAGTTTCAGCTGCAGTTGTGTGCTTGTTTGCTGTCACTTGGAATTAACCATATACGTATTGAGTTAAGTTTGTGGGAAACTTCCTGTGTGTATTCTTCCTTTGGCCACGTCCCACCCCTCCACAAAATGTCATGGTTGTCAGTTCAGTGGTTTTTGTGTAATCCTGCTAATTTACAAACTCAAACACTGATGATTTATGACGTTTATTCGTTGACATTTTTATTGTTGTTTATATTTATATTTTGAAAATCAGAAGGTTTTAAGGTTCTTTGTTTAAGTTTTTTTTTTTTTTAAATGAACTTAATTTGAAATTAAAATGTTTTTTTACACTTCCTATCTTTCGTTGCTGTAAGAATTATAACATAATGTTGACGAACTCTGTTTGAGGGGCCAGCCGAGAATGTTGTCCATGCTAATGCTGATATTTTTGCTGAACGAACATGTTTTCCTCTGTGTTTGGGCCTCTCATCTAAATGGCAAACGGTATTTTAACTCACTAATATGGAGATTTTTACAAACACCTTCCACTAGTGCAGATTTTTGCAGAACCTGGTTTCTGTTTATCAGTGTGTGAAAACAAAACAAAGCATTTTGGAAACGATGATGTCACAGTTTACTTCACACGTGCCGACTGTTGCTTTGTGTAATGAGCAGACACCAGAAACAACAACAACAATGGCAGCTGTTTACCAGTTTCAGTAGTTGTGTTAGCAGTTCTTGGTCCAGTTACAAGTGTGCAGCTAAATGTAGCAGCACAGCTCCACATTTCAAACATTGACCGGAGCTTGACTTGCCCAATTTACTTGGAACACATTATTCTTCTCTGGTGTTTGGTGGATTGTTGATCATAGACTTTTTCTCCACCTACTGGCCCAGCAAGCTCGTTTGAGTGTTTGTTGTCTGCAGTAGTTTAGACAAGGCCTTTGTCTCAAGGTTTTGTACACAGGATACATCTCACCGGGTGAAAACCACAGACTGTTCTGAAAAGACGAAATGACGCATATCCACTTCCTCTGGTTGTAGATGGACCACATGGAGCTGATCAAAGCTCTGATGGTGTTCGGTGCCGATGTGGAGATCCACAACGACCTGGAGAAACCCCCGGACTGATCGCTGCACGCACCAGCAAAGGTAAACGAGGCCGGAGGGACGGGGACGAGGGCTTCGAACTGAGAGGGAGACGAATGAACGATTCTGGTGAGAAAGAAAGAGAACAGAAAGGAAGTCTGAGTTTTGACAGTGAAATGCTGTGATGAAACTTACTGAGCCTCGTCTGACTGCCTGGGTTTGATTTCATGAGGTTTTATTTGAAAGCACATGTTCTGCTGTTGATAACACAATCTCTGCATGAACATGATTGTATGTAATGATAACTTTAATCTTTACAGGTGCAATACAGACATTGTTCTGCCATGTAGTGTGATGAAGATTGTTGATTCTCACGTGCAGAATTTATATCTCATGCTACAGGACAAGAAACAGTCTAAAGACATAAAAGCACAAAGGTTGAACTTAATTGTTTAATTGTAATTACAATAATGAGTTAACTGTATAATCATAATTGATATTGACTGTTTATTTTGAGATTATTGCAGGAGCACATTTGTTGTTTACACATTGATATGATTCTGTATGAAACCTCCACCTGATGTTATTGATTTTGAAAATGCATGATGATGATGTTTGCTAACAGCCTGCTCATGCTCTCTCTCTCCCTCTCTCTCTCTCTCTCTCTCTCTCTCTCTCTCTCTCTCTCTCTCTCTTTTCTCTCTTTCTGCTTTTTGTGGGGTTTGCCTGATTTAACATATTGACTTGCTTGAGTGTGTCTGTGTGTTTGTGTTAACATGATAGGTCCTAATAGAAAGATTACTGCTGGACATGCTGTGTAGTGTAGGGGTCCAGCGTTGCCACCCTCC